>NC_081845.1:13380748-13537606 GCF_963259705.1 Myotis daubentonii | reverse complement strand
GGGGTGGGTGAACGTGGAATGAGCAGTGACAGGGAGAATGATAAAAAGAACCATATGCCTTACTCAACAGTTTTCCTCAGACTGCCCTGCCAAAGTGAACAAAATGAGTTATGTCGCAATGTAAAATATGAATTAGACTGTGCCTGAGAGATTATAAGTAGAGAGTTAAAATGATTTAAAGGCCTCTGTGGCTAACCCTTAGGCAAGAAGCGATGGCTACAGGATGCAAGAGAGTCAAGTCTACAAATGGCTAAATATGACAAATAGAAATTTGAAATGTCGTCACACGTCTCTCCATGATGCATTCAGGGGCTGCTGTCACTTGAGCCAAAAGCTAGAGCAGGAAACATTGCTGAGACTGTGAAGAAAAGTCATTGGATCTCAAGTGCACACAGTTCCCTTTTTAGTACCAACTTTCTCTCCACATCAAATGTCCTATTCACTTCTCTTCAAGTCAAACCAGCTAGAGTCCATTATACACTACATTAACTTTTACCAAGTTATTAAAACAAATGCCTCATATCAGTACTGTGCTCTGGCGAAGGTCATCAGGGGGGAAGAAATGAAACCTGCTACTCTGACAAGAAACACATTAAAGTGAAGAACAGATTCAGAGCAGAATTTCTTTCCTTAATTTGAGATGATTTATCTGAGATGGTAGATCATCTGTTTTTTAATGCTACTGCCATTCATTCAGTCCTCAATTAGGTTGTAAATGTCTGTCCCTTGCTTTTCAATGACCTCTGTATTTCCATCCTTTTCACAAGGGGGACATATTTTTTTAAATCCTATTTACATGAACAGAGAAAAAACAGGCTTTAAACCCCAATTGTATGTGGGTGCCATTATTTTCATATGGAAATTATATTGCATGGTTCGCATGCTGGGCAAATAATAAAAAAATCCATCTGTACTACTTGTTTTATTGATCTTCCCAGTGCTTTTAAACCTAAACCTTTTAGACAGATGTAAGAGACCTTTATAAACATGATCCATAGGGAATGATTGCTTTTTGTTGTTTTTGTTAATCTTCACCTGAGATTATTTTTCCCATTGATTCTTAGAGAGAGTGGAAGAGACGGGGAGAGACGGAGAGAGAGAGAAACATTGATTGGTTGCCTCCCGGGGATCCAGTCCTGCAAACAGGAATTGAGCCTGCAACCAAGGTGCATGCCCTTGACCTGAATCAAACATGGGACCTTTCAATCTGCAGGCCGACGTTCTCTGTCCACTGAGCAAAACCAGCCAGAGCAGGAATGATTGCTTTTTAAATGGAATCTCCGCTGACTGATCTACATTCCTTCATGGTTTCTTATATCAAGGGAGAAAGGCCTGTCACTTTTCACTGTCACAGCACCACAGAGAGACTGTCAGTGTCCGTGGGGTTAACGAGCACTTACTCTGTGTCATTACTAGGTTAAAAGAAATTCGCTTTGCTGAAGGCTTTAAAGCAGTAGCCAGGGTGCTTGGTAAAGCTGCTCATGAGAAATCCCAGCCCTGTGCCTGAGAACTTTCATGAGTCAGCCCTCCGGTCAGAGTGCCTGAGCCTCCTTCATGGAGTTGGAGAAATCACAACTATAGACCAGGTCTGTCCAGCAGCATCTCTCTGCCTGACTAAGTCAAAACCCAACAAATGTATTTGAAATGGGCCTTCTCCAGAATGCCTGTCCTGCCATTGGCATCCTTATTCATAGACTGAACTAATACATACCTGAAACTTCTGTGCTAATTGTGCATCAGAAAAATAGAGAGCCCATGCCTATGTTTGGCTAATTCTTAAATTGAATTATTGTCACCATAGAAAAATATATTCAGAGGGATATATTAGCTGTCAGTCATTTTTAAAAAGAAACCATCCTATTTCAAAATTGTATAAATGGCCTTGCTGTGGTTCTCAACCTTGGCTGCACATTAGAATCACCTGGGAATCTTTTTAAAATCCTGATTTCTGGGCCTCATCCTCCAGAAATTCTGTTTCTTTGTTATGGGGTGAGGCCACGACATTAGTAACAAAGAAAGAATTTCCGGGGGATGAGGCCCAGAAATCAGGATTTTAAAAAAGATTCCCAGGTGATTCTAATATGCAGCCAAGGTTGAGAATCACTGCTTTAGAGACTAGATAAATAGCCTAAATCAAGAGCCTACTAAAATCTGGAAACCAGTGGACCAAGGATCCAGGTAAGATGCCACGTAGAATTTCTAGGCAGGAAAGTAGGGCATCCTGCAAATCTAAAAGGCTCCAGGAATGGGAGACTCAAAGGCCAGGTAAGTATTAAACATAAATATTATATAAAGTGTCTTTCTTAATATAATGTGTAAAGTCTTAGTCACAGGTAACCTATTAAAGTAGATGAAGACAACTGGTCAGCAACCAAGGTAGTTCCAAGAGAAGAAGGTATCTAGCACGTCCTCTACAAAGAAAGGTCCTGAACTTCAAGGCAGTTCTATTTGACAATTTGAGGTATTTTCAAATATATCTTTATATGGAAGACATACTTGTGCTGCAAGGTTTGGGGAGCCATGTTTTCAACAATTAACCATATCAGTAGGAAATGGAGAAGTAGAAAGACAGTAGTGTATTTTTTGAACTATTTTTGTAATGGTGGAGTTGAGTCTCCCCCTTTCCTATGGCAATAGAGAAAGAGGGTTTGCTGTGATAATAACTGTGAAAAAGTAAACGTCTGTTGTTTAAGCCACCCAATCTATGGTATTTTGTTATGGCAACACAAGTGGAATGAAACAGGCTTTTCCTAGTAGGGTGACAGAAAGTGATAGCAGGGCAGAGGAACCCCTAAGCCACCATGGAACAAGGAAGAAGTGGACCTTCCAAGGCCAGGGAATTCTATGAAAAGGGACCACAATGCCGAATGGAACAGTTCAGGGTAACTACCCATTTCAAACTTGAAAGGAAGGAGAAAGGCTCTTCCTCCTCCTCTTCATCTCTCACTTCTCTAAATAAAACCATCTTCCTGCTCAGCAGCCCCTTCATCCTCTCTATATGCCCTTTCAACCTTTACTTTCTCTTCTTCTCCTTTTTTCCTATTTCCATTGCTCTTTTTATTATCCCTTCCACTTATTCACATATGCCCCCCCAAGTGGACATTTTACATTATTTTTTGAACAATCATGCAGTGACACTGGCCTTGTAAAATGAAATGTCCAGGACAGCCTTAACCGGTTTGCCTCAGTGGATAGAGCGTCGGCCTGCAGACTGAAGGGTCCCAGGTTCGATTCTGGTCAAGGGCATGTACCTTGGTTGTGGGCACATCCCCAGTAGGGGGCGTGCAGGAGGCAGCTGATCAATGTTTCTCTCTCATTGATGTTTCTATCTCTCTATCCCTCTCCCTTCTTCTCCGTAAAAAATCAATAAAATATATATTTTTAAAAATGTCCAGGACAAATGTAACAGTTTGTATATAAATTATAGATGATTTACAGAAGAAAAGATGGAGCTATGGAAAGTTTGGTTTTTCATTAACACTGGCACAGTCCACCCTAATTTACCCATTTAAACAAAGAAAAGTAAGTTTTCAGGATATAAACCCAATTCTATTACTGTAGTCAAAGTATATTATAATATACTATGTGGAAGTGTGAGTGTGTGTACCAAATCATGTTTATGTAGGAGTAGAAATAATAAAAGCTTGTGCATAAATGGAAAAACCAAAGCACATATTTCTCTTACCTAAATACTAATGACACAAGAAGCATTACAGCTATACAGTCATGAATACTAAGGCAAATGAAGGGTCTGGTGAAGCAATCATTTTCCCATGCATAGCTAAAATATTCGAGAACCCAAATTTAGTGTTTATATCTTGAAAAAAGCTCCATATTGTGAGGCAATAGGATTTCAGTGTCCAATTTCCATAAAAAAAGAAAAATTATCAAGGTGATTGCCTTACAGAGCATGTCTAACAGATGTGCAGCACATTTTGGTTGAAGCCTTCCAGCACTATCTAGTATCTAGCATGCCTGTAGGGTAGCAACAGATCCCAAGTCATTATGCTAAAATTGCACACATGGGCTACCAGATGCAACTTGATGAATATGATATTGCCACCTCCAACCTAACTTCTCTCATTTATACACTCAATGGCCTGCATGAAGATATATGCATCTTACAATTGGCTTATTAATTACCATTGATATTTTATGCAGTGGTATTATAGAAAACACAGTTCTAAACACACAGTGCCGATACTAGTGAAACTTCTGTCTGTAACACCTTGCTGAAGACACTCATTCTCACTCAACACAGAGTCATTTCTGCAACTCTTGGACCTAGAAATGACCTTTTGTGGCCACTGAAACCTTTAAATCTTGCTGCCCACAATATATATTTATTCATTCAGTTATTTGAAGCTGAAATGGTTAACCAAACTGACAATAGAGTTTTAGAAAACTTATTACCTCATAAAGGTTATCAGAAATATCATTGTAATAGGTAAAACAGGATCTAAGTGGGTTTTATAGGCATAGTTCAGTGTAATATTTATCATGGCCACATATGATACTATTAGAAGGCAAAAGTCATAGGCTTTTAGGCAAATAATACAGGGAATCAAAGATGTTACTCCAGATAGAAGCTTGAAAATCATGCCTGGATGCTTAATATGTCTCATCATAACAACCAGGTGCATCTCAGTTTGAACTGCAATAACTAGAATACCAATTAAGTGCACTGAAATGACAAATTTTTATTTCTCACAATTCTGGAGGCTGGGGAATCCAAGATTGAGATGCCAGTATGGTTGAGTTCTGGTGAGGGACTTCTTCCTGGTTTCCACACATAGTAGAGATAGAGAAGAGATCTCTCTTGCCTGTTCATATCAAAGCAGTAACCCTATTCTCATGACCTAATTACCTCCCCAAAGCCCTGCCTCCTAACACCATCACACTGGGCTACAGGAGTTCAATATATGAATTTTTGGGGGGGACACAAACATTCATTCTATAACAATATGTATGACAATGAGGCCACACATTAGAATTTACAAAGAACTTTCAAACACATTCTCTCAACAATTTCTCACTCTGCAGTTGGTATGACTGTCCCTCATTTTAATGATTAGGACTGGACATTGAGAAGCTGAATAACTAGCATGCATCCAGCCAGTGCTAGAGAAAGATGTGGAGTTGATTGTCTGATTACCTCACACAATACGTTTTCACCTCCTCCCAACTTTGATCTACATATGAAAGAAATGTACATTTAGCTGCACGGCTTTATACTTCTATAAGCTGTGTGTTGATCATCTGAGATGCTCTGTGATAGGCAGAAAGTGGTGGTTTGTTAGCCCATGATGTGAAAGCCCCTAGTAAATGTTTCTGCTGAGCTGAATGAGTCCCAGACTCTCAGTAGCACTTTTGTACCATGGAGAAGCAAGTTCACAGTAAGGCCATGGTTCAGTGTCAGGTATAGCTGTGTTGTTTTGCCTAACTGTATGCACATTTTATGGTTATTAATATTCATATTATTTTAATTAGCTCTGAGTTTTATTTTTTGTAGAGTAAATCTATTTTCTGAAAGACTGGGATCTCTCATTAAATCTTTCCTCAGTGTAATAGGAGAAACAAGACTATCTTATTTTAAGAGTAATAGGAACATAGCATCAACATAATGGAAGTTATTCTGTATTTAGAAAATAAAAAGTTATTTAAACTATACACTTATATGATACACCTGGCTACATGATAGGCAACAGATCTTACTTTGTGATGACTATGCTTCCAATTTTTAAGTTGAAACTGAAATAAGGATCTTTGCATTGTGTTACCTTGTGGGAGTATTATAATCTTTAACAACTGCTTTATTTTTGTCCCAATAAAAAACATATTATTCTTACTCAACTAGTGTGTAGAAACATTACTGTTAGAAAAACTGTGTTAGGGTATTCTACCTGCACAGATATTCAATGGTACTGTTATAATGTATTAAATTGTGTCATAAGAGATCATAAGTTTTAAAAGAAAGATTCTGATTCAAACTATGTTCTAGTTTGTGCCATGTTTTTAAGTAAACACAGTTGCTAGTTGAAACATGCTGGGGGAGGCGGGGGAATCCTCAGTGACAGAGGCCCCTTTAGTAACATGAGTACCGTGCATAATGTGCAAGAAAAAGAGCGGGCATTTAACCCATCGTGTTTAATATCTGCATCCATGGGGCTGAAGCTTGGTTACACTTTTTTATGGTTTTCAGTTTATGTAGTAACTAACTCATCATTGGAAACACATGCTGGCCAATTTGATGCTGTCCTGATGAAAAATTTGTCAGGAATTTTCTTCAACATTTCCCACTGAGATCAAAACACCATCAGACTATCTTCCTTATGTTCTTCCTTTTCATCCCTCAATGTTCGACTTTCATTTTATTTAATTAACCCTACAGAGGGCCACATTTCCTGCTGCCACCTGAGAGAGTAGGTATGAAGAGATGGGCTTTTGCAGTCATTTTTGGCTCAGGATCTACCTTCTAACATCAGGAACATATGTGCACAGTTGGCTGCTTAAGATCACACTCATCTGCTCAGATGGTGAGAAATCTGCTGGGAAGGTGGTTGCTTCCTTGCCTTAGGACAGTGGTCGGCAAACTGCGGCTCTTTGGCCCCTTGAGTGTGGCCACGAAGTTTCAATCGCACTGTACATGCGCACCCGCACATGGTATTTTGTAGAAGAGCCACACTCTAGCGGCTGCAGTTTGCCAACCACTGCCTTAGGGTGCCAGTGTCACAAAGTGATGGATGTATACCACGGTTGGCAAACTGTGGCTGGCGAGCCACATGCGGCTCTTTGGCCCCTTGAGTGTGGCTCTTCCTTAGCCTTAGAAGTACCCTAATTAAGTTAATAACAATGTACCTACCTATATAGTTTAAGATTAAAAAGCTTGGCTCTCAAAAGAAATTCCAATCGTTGTACTGTTGATATTTGGCTCTGTTGACTAATGAGTTTGTCGACCACTGGAAGTTGTAGGATCTTGACAGTGTCTCCCTTTCCCCTAGACCAGTGGTCGGCAAACTCATTAGTCAACAGAGCCAAATATCAACAGTATAACAATTGAAATTTCTTTTGAGAGCCAAATTTTTTAAACTTAAACTATATAGGTAGGTACATTGTTATTAACTTAATTCGGGTACTCCTAAGGCTTAGGAAGAGCCACACTCAAGGGGCCAAAGAGCTGCATGTGGCTCGCCAGCCACAGTTTGCCGACCACTGCCCTAGACCAAAAGTCTTCCTTACATGCTGCTCTTCAACACCTGCCAAAATACACTGGGAAAGGAGCAAAATGATGTGTGTTTTTAGCTGCCAGGAACAACAGTGCTACAGGTGGCTGGGAAACTTAATTAAATCCTGAACATGACTCCAGGTGACAATAAACACCTGCTGTGGGGAAGAGACTGAGCCATACATCCGCTACAAACACGGTCATGCTAAAAGGGCACATCTCACATGTGAGGCTGGAAATTCCCACATTTGTAGCTCTCCACCCGGATAGAAAATTGCCATAAGAATACACAGACTTCTACAGTAATTGAGAAAGTATACCCAACCCACTAGTCAGTGGAAAAATGAGGCCAACTTTGAACATTTCCCATACATTAGTGAACATTTTGTATATGCGAACACAATCAACCAGAATATAATATGAAGTGTACACTGTGCTACACATAAAGGATACATGGCTTGCAATGATAGTCCTTTAAACCAGCCCACCAACCCTGACAACCTCATACACCATCCATCACTCAAGGCAATGACCCACCCCTGCAACACTTGTAATATATCTACTCACCAATTCTTTTAACACTTACTTTCTATTGAGTCAAGTACTAAACTAGGATCTCTCTTCATATACATATATCCTTATTTCATCCAGATAATGCTATTTTTGCTTGATCGTGTCTGTTTTATGTAGAAATCATGGCTACATTCATCTGCGATGCATGACTTGGTCCCCTTTAGATTTCACATGTGTACTATTACTCCCCCCTTGGATTAGTAGGCAGAGACCGAAGCTTGAAAGTACCAGAAATTGGCTCACACAATTGTGGAATCTGAGACGTCCCACAGTATTTCTCTGTAAGCTGGAGATCCAGGGAAGCCTGTGATATAATTCAGTTCAAGTCTGAAGGTCTAAAGGGCAGCCTCAGTCCAAAGGCAGGTTAACATAAGGTGAGATACAAACTCAAGCAGGCAAGCAGGAAGCCAGAAAGGACAAATAATTTCTACCTCTGCCTTTTGTTCTATTCAGGCCCTCAATGCATTGACTGATGCCCACCCACACCGAGGAGGGCTACCTTCTTTATTGAGTCCATTGTTTCAAATGCTAACCTCACCTGAAAACACCTTCACAGACAAACCCCAAGATAATGTCTAATCTAGGAACCTCATGGCCAGTCAAAATTAACCATCAGGGCTACATTTCACATATTAAAAAAATATATATATCTGGAATGTCCAGACGCTATGTTATGATGTTGCTGAGGATGGTGGAACATGTTGGGTTATGGAGCTGACAATGGTCATCTTCCACCCTCAACAATAATATACATATATGCAAGCCATCAACTATGCTCATAATGGATTTTTCCAAATAGATCGTAAGGTAAGCTCTTTGGAGAAGGAAAACAGCTAATAAGGCATTTCATTAATCCAACTAAGAATGAATGAGGTTTCCTGTCTGATTTTGCTCAGTGGTTAGGGTGTTGGCCCATGCACCAAAGGGTCATGAGTTCGATTCCTGGTCAAAGCCACGTAGCTGGGTTGCAGGCTCTATCCCCAGCCTGGCATGTACGGGAGGCAACCAATTCATGTGATACACATGGATGTTCTCTTTATATTTCTCTCTTACTCTCTCCCTCCCACCCATCCTCCTTTCCTCCTCCTTTACACCCTTTCTAGAAAGTAATGGAAAGAATATCTTCTAGAGAGGACTAAAAAAAAAAAGAATGGATGGGGGCTTAACTAAGGCTCTTAACAGTGGAGGTAGAGGGCAGTTGACTGATAGAAGCTATATTATGGAGGTGAAATCAATAAGACAAAATTAAAGGCTGGATATGGAAGAAGGAGAAAAGGATTCTTGAATTTGGGCAACTGGTTAAATACTGATGCCATTAATTGAACTGAGAGGGAAAGCAGTGATAAGGAAAAAAATATATAGTAACTTTTATATAACCCTCTTAAATTTAAGGTTCTTTGACTTTCACAAGGAAAAGGCCACTGCCTAGATGAGTGACCTGCTCTGGGTGATGCTCTTTAGGATACTCCTTTGTTCTGAGATAAAAGCTTTCTCCTGACAGGCCTTAGCCCGAAACCCATCTGTCTTTAAAAATGTAGCCTAGCAGAAGTGCACGGGGCCTCCTGACTTGCCAGCAGGCTGATCAGTACTTCTAATTAGACAGTTTTCAAGGGAGCTGCTGCCAAATCTCACTTAAACAAGTTCCTTGGGTAATTAAGTGTCTACCTCTGTTAGCAACAGTGACTCCCTGGCTTCCCTGCAGCACTCACTACAAAGAGCACCACCGATGAGAGCATTCCCCAAGTATGCATGACACCATAGACACTCTGAGTCCATGGAGAGCAATCTTGGAAGCCAAAATGTGGCCCTAATTGATGAGAGGATGCCTTAATGCCAAAAAAACGATTCTCGGGTCATGGGGATTGATCAAAGGGCAACATGCATAGAAGTGTCCTGAGTGGTGAGTCGTTTTTATGAGTTCCAGGATCACCTTCATTTTTTTTTTTAAATGCCTTTAATGCCTATTCTTAACACCTACTAACCACAATGATTTGACACATTTAAAATAACCCCCTTCCTCCAGCCAGATTAGGGTAAATGTTGGTGTGACATGACACAAAGGTAATGAAGGGGGCCTGTGCTCCTTGAACAACTGGTGTATTTGATACCAAGGTGGCAAGCTCCCTGTGATCAATACTACCCCGATTCAAAGAGAGCACTTTTAGATTCTGAATATGAGATCAAACAGCATTTGTCTTTCCCTGACTTATTTCACTTTGTGTAATATAATGCCCTCAAAGTCCATCTTCATTGCCCCAAAGGGTAGGATTTCCTTCTTTCTTTGGGTGTTAGCTAACCTAGGATGGCAATCATGTTGCAATATGTAAGTATATCAAATCAGGACATTGTTACCCCTTAAAACTTACACAATGTTATATGTTAACTAAAGGCCCAGTGCATGAAATTCGGGGGGGTGTCCCTCAGCCCAGCCTGCACTCTCTCCAATCTGAGACTCCTTGGGGGATGTCTGACTGCCGGTTTAGGCCCGATGTGGGATTGGGCCTAAACCAGCAGTCAGACATCCCTCTCACAATCCAGGACTGCTGGGTCCCAACCGCTCACCTGCCTGCCTGCCTGCCTGATTACCCCTAACCGCTTCTGCCTGCCAGCCTGATCACCCCCTAACCACACCCTTGCCAGCCTGATTGACGCCTAACTGTTCCCCTGTCAGCCCAGTTGCCCCTAACTACCCTCCCCTGTCAGCCTGGTCCCCCCCAACTACCCTCCCCTGCTGGCCTGGTCACCCCTAACTGCCCTACCCTGCTGGCCTGATCGCCCACAACTGCCCTCCCCTGCAAGTCATCTTGTGGCTGCAGGTGCTGCCATCTTTGAGGGTGTGGCAGTCAATTATCATATTCCCTCCTTATTGTCTGTGGGCCACCACCATCTTTGTGATGGCATGAGGGTCAATTAGCATATTTCCTCTTTATTAGATAGGATTATATCTCAATAGAGCTAGAAATATTTTTAAAACTGTTTTAGGGGGGGAAAAGGAAAAAAATAATTTTAAAAAGAAGAAAGGAGCAGTTGACAGATTTAAGTGTTATGGTGACGTCCATTAAATTCTCTATTTAGATTTGGAAACTCTTAATAACCTTAAGCAAACCACTTCCAGTACCATGTGAGGCCTGAAACAGCCTACAGCAAGAAGTAATGCAAGGAAGGAGGCTCTGCTGGTTCCTTTTCTTCCTCTCTCGTCTCATCCTGCACTAGGCTGCTAGGGCTGCCATAATGAAACAGCACAGACTAGGTAGTTTAAAGAGAAGTCTATTTCTCATGGTTCGAGAGGCTGGAAGCCCAAGACCAAGGTGTTAGCAGGTTTGGTTTCTCCTGAGGCTTCTCTCCTTTTTTTGTAGAAGACCAACTTCTTGCTATGTCCTCATATGGTGTTTTTTTCAACATATGTGCATCCCTTATATCTCTTCCTCTTAAAATATCACCAGTCCTATTGGATTAGGGCCCCACCCTTATGACCTGATTTAGCCTTAATTATATCCATGAAGACCCACTTTCCACATTCAGTCAGAAGGGAGGTTAGAGCTTCAACCTGTGAATGCTGTGTTCATAATTAAGTTCATAATACTTCTCTTTCTTTTCTGAACAAATCAATCTAAAAGACCTGTGTTGGGCCAAGCAAGGTAGGCATCAATCTGAGACTTTGGGGAGGACAGAGAGGTGCAGATATCAAAGGTCAAATGGGTGGAAAAGGATATCCATGTTGGTGGGTTGGAGAAAATGGCCCATCATGGATTTGGGGTACCCAAAGTAAAGCAGCACTCCACCCAGCAGAGAGGCCTGGCAGAGGTGCCAGAGCAGTGCCAGGCCATAAACAGTGTGGAGAGCATCCATATAGGAGGAATGACAACATCCAGTGCAGAATAACGGAGCTCAAGTGGGGTAAGAAGAAGGACTGTGTAGGTGGAGGGGGTGCCTTGAGTGGGAAGTCAGAGCCCCAGTGTGGTGAGGAGGGCATGGCAGTGGCAGCAGGACACAGGTGGAGTGTGAGTGTGAGTTATATAAAGGTTATATAAAGGAGAATTTGTCAAATGAGTAAAAAACATTAAGAATAATGGGAGCCTATATCCCACTATCAGAGAAAGGAGTAACAAACATGGAAAAAGAGAAAACTAGGATAAATCTTGTGGTGTTGCATCGGAATTGGGAGTTTCAGTGTGAACTCCTGGTTTTCCATATAGAGAAATACAAACAGATACAAATGGTGTGTGTGTGTGTGTGTGTGTGTATGTGTGTGTGTGTGCAACTGCATGCACTCCCTAGTTCTGCCCACTGAGGGAAACTGGACGCAGTAATAACTAATAGCCATGAGCACAAAGAGATCTTGCTTACTAAATTATATTTCCTCTAAAAGGATTCAGGGCTCCTTGGAGAAATGTTTGATTCCAGACCTGGAGCAGTAAAAGGCAATCTGGATCTTTCTGTTACACCAGAAATTATTAAAGAATGATGAAGACATGTCACAAAGACAAAGCCAGCCTAAGGGAGCTGTCACCACACAAGTCTTTGCCAACGTAAGCATTAAAATAATGGTTATAGTAAAATATCTTAGTCCACTGAGTAAATAGAAAACCTGAGTTCATTCAGATATAAATAAGAAATAATTTGAAAGTTTGATACAGAATGGGACTTTTACATACACTCAAATTGTCTCCTCACAAACTAATTGTTAATTACAAAGGGGACAAGAATACTTTAGAATGGAGAAGCTTGGAAGTTAGCACCTCACTCTAGTGATCAATGTGAACATGAATATCTTCAATATTGGGACATATTATTGTCATAAGCCTCTGATGAGATGCAATGAGAAGAACATAGAATCACTCCTGGTTGCTCTAACACACCTAACTTGAATCTACTCATGAGGAAATGCCAGACAAACCAAACTGAGGAACATTTTATAAAATAAGTATCCTGTCCTTTTTAGGAAGGTGCCACAATATGGAAAGTCAAGGAAGGACTGAGGGACAGTTGCAGATAAAAGGAGACTCTTAACTATATTCAAGGGACATGTAACTAAATTCAATGTGTGTTCCTGAACTGGATGCTTTTGCTCTAGTGAAAATCTATGGGTAAAATTTGAATGGATCCTGAAAATTAGATGTTGGTGATGCTGCAATTCTAATATCCTATTTCTGACGGTTGCACTGCAGTCCTATTAGAAAATGTCTTTGCTGGAGGAGAAACACACTAAAGTATTCAGATTTGATGGGGCAACAACATTTAATTTCAAATGGTTTTTTAAAGAGCAAAATAGTTTTTGTACTGTGCTTACAGAATTTTTGTGTGAGGTTATTTTAAAATCTGAAGAAAAATAGGACCAAAATTTATGGTCTACAGTTAAAGAAGCCACACTAGTGTTCACAGAGAAGGGCAGGGCAGAGATTTACGGAGAAGGGGCATGAAGAAATTTTCAGGGTGATGGATATGTCCTATACCTTGAATGGAATGGTGGTTACTGGGGTATGTATATTATTCACAAACAGTATATTTAAGATCTGTGCATCTTTCTGCATTATACTTTAATGAAGTAATAAGCATAGAAAAAAAATGGGAAAAGTGAGTTCAGACAATTCAATAAACTGCTTAGTTTGGAAACAGAGAAGAGGAATAAGGCTGAGCTAGAAAAGGATCTGCAATTAAAGAGCCTCCCTGTTGTTTATTTTTCTTTTGCTATCTCACTACATGTGGCTTTGGAACATGTGACTATACCATACGAGTTATCTGGACATGGTAAAGAGGAAAGATAATACAGAGAGAGAGGCTGGAATTAGAGAAGAGAAAGAAGATCCCAGATGAAAAGGGGCAGCTGCCAGAGCAGATTCCAGAGGAGAGGGGAGAATAGGATCTGAACAGGGCACACCTCATTCCCGGGACCAAATGCAGGCGACCTCAGAATGCGGCGAGGTACATAGCTGAGGATCCTCTCACTGGATATCTCTATTTTTTCCTGTGAAATACATTTGTGGTTGTCTTTTGAATATGAAGGGCTTAAGAGGTTTTTAAAAGGTGCAAACTTGAAATTAAAATATAGGGACCAAGATAGGGCTCTTGACCAGGCATTCTAATTAGGAGATGAGAACGTATTGGCTTTGCCCACTAATCCAGATTTCTGCTAGGAGAAGTGATAATGCCCTTAATCTGTCCATAGTCTGATTCTGCAGCCTCAATTGTCTTTATTCCTTAAATGGACCTCACAGAATAGCCATTTTCTCAAGTATAAAGGATCTGAAAGAAATACAGCAATAGCCCTGAAAGAAATGCATCATCTCCTGACCAGCAATCTGTTCAACGTTATGTGGTCAATCTCTAAGGGGACAGGATGATATGCATTTTGTTCTCCTAACCCAATAATGTGAGAAAGTGTAGGAAATGTGGGAAATTGCTTCTGAAAGGGCTCAGGAAAAAGTCTTTGGTTAACTGTTTATACTAGTAGACCTTCTTGTGTATTTTCCTAGCTGGTGATAAATTCTGTTTTCACAGTTTTTGTTGTTTTCTAACAAACTTACCAGAAAGCTGTATATTACAAGCATTTTTATTGATGGCTTTACTAGTTTAATTAGGACTTAAAACTAACTTCTTAAATAGCAAATCAGAATGTCAACAGAGGAAATGAGATTTTTCCCAGACTGTATCAAAAATGTTGGTGGGCAGCCCCAGCATTTAGTCCTCCCCTGAATGATTCTCACCTCCTGAGAGGAGAACGGCGCTCCCATTGATCCATTGGAACTCTACTCAAGTCCACTGAGTCTTCCACACGAGAGCCTGTAGTATCGGTTAGATGGCTTCCGTATTCCATCTTGACCAAAATTCAGAATATCATATGCAATTCTAAACAAAAAAAAATGCTTCATTTCTGAAACTAAGCTACTTCAGTATTTCCCTCATTTAAGCAATGTTTTCCAATAGAAAGAAAAAAAATTGGCGAGTGCACTTAACTTTATTATTGTTATGGGAATTATGCCATTGGAATAATAAGAAAGGGGTACTTTGTTTCTGATGTGTATTCAAGCAGGCCACTCAATGATATCACCAGAAAAGATGTGTATTAAAGTTACATTAAGAGCTAATTTAAGTAATGGGAATTGAATCCTTTCCTTTAGGTACCAATTTCTCCATCGGTGCAATTTATGAAATTGTTTTATTTATGAGCCTTTTATTTTTGTTGCATGATTTGGTTGAGTTGGAGAACATCAGGCAGCCACTTTTACATGGCCATCTTGGAAGCCAAACATTCTTGTTCTAATCTTTGAAAACACACAGAATCAGAAAAAAAACAAACAAACAAACAAAAAAGAAACCGCCAGATTTTTTTCAACATCATTGGATCCAGAATCTCACAGTGATATGCATCCTACAATCCTCAGACCATATGTGGCACACAGAATTTTGCATGCTGCTTTCTGCTAAATCACATTATGAAGCCAGACAACTTCCTTTGATTGTGATATAACAGTTGACCTAGAAAATGGAAGATTTAAAACAGCCATCTCAACAGACACAGATGGACTCATGCCGAGGCTAGTGGGAGGGATTCACAAAGCCAGCTGTCTAGAAATGAATGACAGAATCTCCTTGATTGATTTCTCCTTCAACCTAAAATACAAATCCTCACCTCATAACCTTTATTTCACTGTTTTGGTAAGCTTGCTTTTAAATTACATCATAAAAACTGTAATTTTGCTTTAGACTGAATTCTTCAATGGCTATTTAGGGCCCCTGGTGGTAGGGGTGGGTGGGAAGTGACCTTCAGATAATTAGGAGAGCTAACGTGTTATAATAAGCAGAGCACAAGATTCAGAGCCTGCCAAGGCTTCTACTTTCAATCTTGCCGTTTACAAACTCAATAATCTCAGTTTACTCATCTGTTCTCTAAGGCAACTGTGTAAAGACAACTGCTAAGAATCAGCTGTGCGATGCATGCAAAGTAACAGGTAGGGCAGTGGTGCCCATAAGGGGCAGTTATTATTCATGAGGATGGCTGATTCATTTTGTTATCATTTAGCACCCATTGTTGTGCCTTATCTTCTCAATAAGTAAAAGGTTAAATTGATGAGTTTTAGTGAGTTCCTATTGATCTACTATAAAAAGGGCTTTCAGTGCACCTGTAGTCGTGGCCGAGTGGTTAAGGCGATGGACTAGAAAAAGGGCTTTCACATAAAAAGCATTTAATAGGTAAATCCATAAATTAGAAGTTTTAATTTAGCTTATCTCCCCCCTCCAAACCCCCCCCCCAAAAAAAAACTCTGCCAGAACTAAAATGTTCCAAATACAATATTACTAAACTGATACTTTCAATGCAATTCAGGTCTTATTTAAACGGGTGGAACGTTATGGAAGATAAGCCTCTTTTGATCCTTCACTGACTTTTGTTTTGATTAAGAAAAAGAATGGTGGCGTCATAGCATTGTAGAGCTGAGGACAGGCCATGGAGGACTCTAATCAACCCCTTCATTTTACAGATGACTAAACTAAGGCCCAGGGAGGCAAAGGACTGGCACATGATCATAACAGTAGAGCCCAGATTAGAAATGAGGTCACAGAACTCTCAATGCAGTGTTTTTATTCTCCGTTACACTGCATTAATCAAACCCAAGGTGTAACGATATGCTTTGTTGCTCTAAAGGAGAAATCTTTGGTGAGTTCTTACAGATCAAAAGACACCGAGGATCAATGCAACTTAAGGTGAGAGAGAAATGATACCTCATTCAGTCAACAGTTTTATGGAAAATAATAAATGTAACATTACCCTTGGCATAGCACCTATAAATTATTCTAACGTAAATACTAGGGTCTTACAAAATGATTGCTGTTAAAAACATATTGGTTTTTCCAAGGTAATGGTAAATGGTTCTCTTGAAGGAGATAGAAAACCTATTCTTCCAAATGAAATTTGCTCCTGGAACATCTGTCAGTTCTGTGGAAACATTCAAACACATTCTCCTCCTTCAAAGGCAGGTTTGCCTTCAGCGCACTTCCTCGCTAATCTTTGGAGGTTACTTCATCTGTGCCTAAATTTGCACCTCTGTTATGTTATGATACTGATAGTAGTTACCTAATTAGTATAAGAATTAGTTAAGATGATACATGTCAAACACTTAGAATGATAGCATAAAATAAAATCTTAATAAATACAAGAGGCGACTATTATTGTTTTTATCATCATTATCATTACCATACAGAGTCAAAAAGAGATACTATACACATAGAGCCAATATTAGATTCTATCCTCTTTCTTCCTTGTACTTGATGAATGTGATGCTCCCATCTTAGGTCCCTTTTTTATCTCACTAAATGGTGCCATAAAATGTTTCAGTATTAATCAACTTTTATGTTCTTTGCTTTATGGTCTTTTTAGACATTAAAGCTTCAAAAGAAAGTGACAGATAATAATAGTCACACTTGCTTCAATGGACACTAATGCTCTTTGAAAATCCTCTTACTCTCCTCCAGATCAGCTAAGCATCCCCTCATTTGGAAACCAAGATGAACACAAGAAAGGAAAACCTGTTAGGGATCCAATCAAAACAAATGTAATATAAAATGTTCCTAGTTTTCTGTAAGAATATTATTTTACTCACTTTAAATCACTACATAAAACTTCTAAGTGTACTATAAGAAAAACAATAGAAAATTTCAGAAAGAGGGTTGTGGTTTTTTGTTTGTTTGTTTTGCATTTTCTATCACCTTAGTTCAGGGCCTAGGGATGAACTAAATATAGATATAGAATGAACTGAGTACAAATAGACCTCAGTATTGTTAAATTAATGGATAAAACAAACCGAGCGTCATGGAAATTTTAAGTCACGGGTCAAATTTTGCTACTGTAACATTTCTTCACTTTAGGTCTTTTTTCTTTTTTTTTTCTTTATGCATCTTCATTGGCAAAATCTGAATGGATGAGTCTTGTGTCCTTGTCAAGACTTACAGTGTGCACTTCTAAGTGGACAATTATTGGGTATTCATCATCCACATGCCTGTACTTGATTACCATACATGTTGTGCTAAAGAAAGTTTACTTTTCAATGTATTAACAACATATTCAGAACACTGGAGGCATAATTCACTTTTCAAACCCAGTGCCCTTCTTTTCTTGATAAAGCATATTTTCAAAAGTTTAGATCATCCTACAAAAAAATCCAAGGTCATTACTAAAATTACATAAAAAAACATGTGGTGATGGAATATACATCATCCACCACTTTTAATTTTGTGTACTCATTTCATAGCCAACTCTGTACTTCTACACTAAAAGCAGAAATGAGAGTTGACTCTGTCAAACAGGAATTGCCTAAATTAGATTGATAGACAAATACATTTAAAAAGAAAGATCAGTGAATACTGGAAAATGTCAAAGCTAATACAATTAATCTGGACATAAATTAGATTTGATTTAGGATGGATATAAATTAGATTTGATTCTACATGGATAAAAACAAAATTTATAAATATTTTAGGTGTTAAAATAAAAAGAAGCTATTTTAAAAATAGACCTACTAGTATAAATAAATCTTACTTAAAAAAATAACGTCTATGGAGTAATACTGACTCCCCTTGCCTCTAGGAAAGAGGAGAAGAAATTTCAGACTTTCCCTGAAAGAAAATTATAGAATTTTCATCAACTCACACTGACAAAAATAAGTCTCTTAAATCATTGTTTTTTTAAAAAAAAATGCTTAAAATGTACTGCTACCATAGAAATGCTTTCTCTGATAAATTAAGATCAATGTCTTCATTTTTCATTTACCTTAAGACATCTGCCTTCAGGCAATTTATTAATGCAGTTGAACTACAAAGAGAATTTATGTGGTTTTTCTCCTTGATTTTAAAACCCTTAAGCCCAGGAAAGAGGAGAATCAAGGCTAATAGGTTGAAGGACACCCCACACAAAACCACCCCATCTTCACGATTCTTCCCCTGTCTGGCACATCACCTACAGAGCAATGTGGCAACTTCCTGCCATGATATTCAAGGCTTTCCCAGGGCTGAGTGAGGCCTCACCACATTCCTCTGTGTACATCAAGATGTTTGCCCTTCAGAAACACATTACAGCCTTTCATGCTTCCAAATTTTTTGTTATTTTTAATCCTCACCCAAGGATATTTTTTCTATTGATTTTACAGAGGGTGGCAGGAAGAGAGAAAGGCAGAGAGAGAGAAAGAGAGAAACATCGATGTGAGAGACACCTCAACTGGTTGTCTCCCGCACTCTTCCCAACTGGGCCAGGGATCTCAAGCCTGCAATCCAGGTATGTGCCCGTGACCGGAATCAAACCTGTGACCCTTCGGTCTGGGAGCTGACGCTCTAACCATTGAGAACACTGGCTAGGGCACTTCCAAATTTTCTTATCATCATGTTCCTTCATCCTGAATTTTTTCTTAACCCTTTCTAGTGTCCAAAAGTTCATTAATATTTCAAGTCCAGATAAAATTTTACCCTCTTTATAAACCCTCCTGCATATCTCCTGTCTGAGTCTCTGTGATTGCCCAGCATCAACGTTATGCTCTTCCTCAATAGGCAGTGCAGGGTAGTCAAAAATAAAGGATGTTAGCGACTCACACATCTGGACTGGAATCCTGCCTCGGACATTTACTTAATTTTCTTTAAACTTTCAGCAAGTCGCGTAAGTCTCAGCAGAGAGAATATTTACTTTTCCAGACTATTGTAAGAATTGGGGTGGTGTGTATGTCAAAGTTTCTAGAAGATAGCTGCACATACACTAGAGATTCAAAATATTAGGTCTCATATTACTGCATCCTACAACCCTAAGGGTCCTTCTTAATTTTGAATGGTACAAAGACACTCGATCATAGCATATGTTCAAAATAGATATCCACTGAATTGAAATCATAAAGGGATACAGATATAAGAAACTACCGTTACTCTCATTCCCTGAAAAATTACAAGGCTATTCTAGGATAATAAAAAATTGTCTGCTAGCCTTCTAGGCAAAAGCCATCATGCCAAGAGGAGGCTAAGACCAACCAAATGAAGAAGAAACCGTCTGTGATACATCATTCACTGTTATTATAAGGTTCCCACTACCTTCATGTTCTCCTCGAGGTCTATTCAATAACAACAATTTAATAATAGATAGCACTAACCCAGAAAAACTTTTGTCAAACTTGATGATCCCATCTCTATAATACCCTGGGAATCACTGATCAAATTAAAGAGAGTCCGTTCAGTATCAGAACATGAGAAGTCTCAAGGTCAACCATTGATTGCCAATTAAATAACAGAAGAAAGTGGTCACCTTACTGTTCCTATCAGACATCTCCCGCAATAGAAAAGGAAATCAAAGGAAATGTGATCCGAGTTGGATGTGTAACTTCTAACTAAAACTAATCCTTGAACCCTTGTTTCTCACAGCAATAACAGGCTCTCGGTCATGGAGTCTCAGTAAGAGAGAGAAAAATGCATGTTTTTTTAAAGAGGTCAGTGTAAGGCACAGCTTAAGTAAACATGCAAACAAATCCAAACAATGAATTCTAAAAATGAACATTTCAGGGTCTTTATAAGTAAATTAAAATAGGATGAAATTTCTTATCTGAAAACTCCTGAGACATAGGTCCTTTTGATAGAATGCCGTTGACACACAAGCCTTTTCACTGATGCTGGGTACGGCTCCCTGTTCCCAACCCACAGCCCAGAAAAACTGCTGGCTGGTGCTCACCTGTGAAATTGAGTGTGCACACAATTCAAACTCCTCAGACAGAATGAAACACTGTGAGCGATAAGAGAGTGATGTGAATTTGTAAGAAATACACGTATGCTGTTGGAGTCTAATAGAAATATTTTAACCACTGGCCTGAATCCAATCTGCACAGTAATTTAATAGACTATCAACCACAAATGCAATCCATAAGGCAGGTAAATGGGTACCAAATGCAGCAGGTGATTTTCTGAGAATGGGATTGGTAGAATCAAATTAATCTATGTGAAAAAGGAAGCTGCCTGGCAACATCATATAATCAAAATATTAAATAAGAAAGGGTAACCAATCATATCTTTGTGATATATTGCTTTGAAAGAAATTTGATCAACACCATAGGACCTAACAAATCTGAAAGACTATTTTTGTTACCAAGAGTTTTGTTTTATTTTCTAACCTATTTTATCTCATTAAATGTATAGTCATGTGCCATATAACAACCTTTCGGTCAATGATGAACCACATATACAATGGTGGTCCCATAACATTATAATGAAGCTGAAAATTTCCTATTGCCTAGTGATGCCATAGCTATTTGTGTACCATTTTTAAAACCTTTATACTGTATTTTACTGTACCTTTTCTATGTTTGATACGCTTAGATACACAAATACCTATTACAATGGCTTATGTGTGAAGGAGGCCATATCCTCTGGGTTTGTATAAGTACTAGTATACTCCATGATGTCTGCACAGCAACAAAATCACCTTACCACACAGTTCTCAGGAAGTATCCCAGCCATTAGGCAGCACATGACTGTGTAGGAATTCCATGGGCACAGAACTTGAAACCAGGGCTTTCTAAGAAAAATGTGGGTATACATGTTTAAATTATGATTTTTTTTTCTTTCACAGCAATTTGTTTCACTTAGACATCATTTTAGAATTCCACTTTGGGGAATTATTTTGAATCATTTAAGGAGCCCTGCAAGGAAATTAATCCTATAGCTTTATAATAATTTTGAGAAGATGAATTCAGAGGGCGGTGATTAGCTCCATTCTAGCTTTATTAAGTACAAATATTTAGATTAGTTATAAAAATATTTATAAGAGAAAAATAAAGAAAAATTTTTGTAGAAAGAAGCTGTAATTTTTCTCTTCAGGGGAGGATTCTCTAGATAAGGAACGGCCTTATCTAGATGGCCTGAAATTAATTAACGCAACCCAAAGTAAACCAGATGGTATGAATATCTCTTCTCGCTGTGGAGTATATTCTTTTGTATCACATATGCATTATTTTATATACATAGCATATGACAAAAAATATTGCCCACCAGATACACTAGTTAAATGCAGTATCTATGAACCATACAATGTTATCCATATGAGTGCCCATTATTACTCTTTTCCTCCCTGGGTGCTCAGTTAAAAATAAACAATAAATAAAATGTAAAAGAAAATAACTGAGAGATTTTGTTTATAGGAGAAAGTTAATCCTTCTGTTAGTGTGGGTGGCTAGTTAGGTACTAACAAAAGAGAAGGGAGCTAAACTTCCTCCGCGCCAGGAGACAGCCTCATTCTCCACCAAAGGGACTTAATCCCCAAGCAGACAGGCAGGAAGGACTGGGCTTTCAGATCTCCCCTTGGGAATAACCAGTCTGTTAGCCAGGATTACAGGGCAAGGGATTAAACAGTAAGGGGGAAAGTCCTTTGCTAGGTGCAAGCAAGTAGAAGCCAAGATGGCACAGAAGAAGGTCCTTCTACCAAGAGCATGCCCAGTCCAAGATGATGAAGCAGAAGTTTGGGGCATGCCCAGTGGGAGCCAAAATGGTGACCATAAAGGGGAGGAGTCTAGCCTGGGAGAATTTGGACAAAGGATTGGATAGGATAAAGGTATGGAACCCCAGAAGATTCAGGAAAGGGACTGGATAGGGGGAGGGCCCAGCACAGCCCAGGGAAAACCCAGGAATCAGTTGAATAGCTTGGAAGACAGCCTACTTGTTCCTGAAACCAAGAAACTATATGGAGTAATAGCAAAGACCTCTGGGCAGTTGCTAGTAGAGCCTGCCCTCCCTCTTCATCCTCAAGGATTTATTTTTTTTTCTCCTCAACAAATCTTGCCACTATTCTGAAAAGTCTCCCATGTGTGTACCTTGAAATTCTTTTCTCATGACACCTGAAGAACCCATTTCCACTGGCAACACTTCTGTTAAAAATTACATTGTTAAAATGACCAAAAATATTGGAATATAACCTGAAAAGTCCGATACCATATTTTGTGAATTTAGCCAAGCAACAAACAGGTATTTACAACCTAATAAGTGGCAGTCAGTGTTCTAAGTCTTGATGTACAGAGGTTAATTAAAGAGACAGTGGCCTCTAACTTCAGAGTTTGCCTTCTTATATGGAAGACAAACTTTAAACTAAGTTAGACAAATAAATGTACAATTAAATAATCTGATAGGCTTTGTGGTGAAATAGTAAAGTACTTTATAGAGAAGAAAGGAAGATATATTGGAGAAAGAAACATTTACTCTGAGTTTTGCAAAAATACCAGGATTTACCAGGTGGATGTTTACTTTAGGCATGAAAAGCAAAGTGCAGAAAGGTCTGCAATGTGGGAAAGCTGATGTTTTCATGGGATTGAAAGGTGGGCAGCGAGGAAAAGCTGCATTAGGGAAGGAGTAAGAGAGTTGAGACTATAGACATGGGTGCAGCCCAGGTTACACAGGGCTTAGCAGGCTATGCCAATAATTTAGGCTCTTCTGTCGTAAATACAAGGGGGAACCACTGAAGGACTTTAAGCAAAGACAGAACATGCCCAATCTTTTAACTCATAAAGAGTTCACCCTGGCACTAGAAATCGTAGGGTTGGGTTACAAAGAAGCCATGGTGGTTATGAGGCCGCTGCACCTCTGACATCCTGTGAGGATGACACGGTGGTGACAGTGGAGACGGAAGAAGCAGACAACTCTGAGATATACCTTGTGTGATCTTAAAGTGTACGTTTAGTGTTTGCAGATAAACATCAATTGCTTCTTCTTGACTCAAGAAAAAATTTAGGCAATTATTTTACAAAAAAACTACTTTAAATGAACAATTTATAGTTAGAGTAATAGGTTATAAGAAAACACAATAGGTCGGTTGCATTATAAAGCTAATCACATGTTTACCTACCAGGAGGTTTCAGGGTTCAGGAGAGCTCTGAATCCCTGGAATCCCATCAGTTGAATACAGGTTGGTGTCAAAAGTTTCTGTTGTGATTAGGATCCCACTAGGTGGAATTAAATTCAGAATTTACCAATCCATGGTGAATTTACTTTAATGTGCTCACTGTAATTGAAGGCTTAAGGGAGGAGCAGCAAGGAGAATATGCTTAGTTGGATGAAAAGTAAAACAAAACTAATTATTTGCTCATAAGTAATTATACATAAATATGACCAAGAAAATCATTAAACAGGACTTCTAATGTCTTCTAAAGTGCTTGTCCTTGAATGTGACTAGGGATTTGAATACATCAAACTGAAAACAGTTATGTGCAAATGCCCATATCAATAAAAGTTAAAAAGGTATGAGCAATGTTAAACATGGTCCTTTGAGGTAAGCTAATTAGTAAACTAGAGAGTCTTAAAACTCTCAAGTGCCATCTTTGAACTGAAGAAGACATCTACTAATGAAGTCCCTGGTGGGCTAAAAGTCTACATTAAGCAGTATGTGTATTTCTGTAGCTGAATTTCAACTATGTTAATGCTTAAAAAAAATATGAGGGGTTACTCTATAAAGAAAAAAGGGAAAGTAAAAATGTTCACAGCACCATAAGCAGAAAGCATTTTATTTAAATTTCAGTGTTATAGTCAATGCATATTTTTTAAAAATAAGATGCAATTGAAGTACCCAATAAACAGAGAGAGGGAGAGAAAAAAAAGGTATGATAAATGGAGTGTAGATATTGGAGGGGGGAAATTCAGTTAAACTCAACTCTCTGAGTCGTTTACATACTACAAAAATAAAAGAGGTAAATTTGGCTGTTCTAATAAGTTTTGTAGAGTGAAATATCAGTTTTTAAGACCAAGCATACTAGTGTTTCGAGTGGAATGTTTTAAAGCAGCATTATCGGAGCTGGTATTTAATTAGAAAATGTGTATATTTCACCTAACTGTCTTAATTTTGACAAGAGAAAAAGGATTGTTCCAGCAGCTGGCTAATACTTACTACTTATTTACCAAACTATGATTTATTATACTTCATAGAAATGTCACTTGTTATAAAAGTCATGTTTTCTAATAAGCATCCCACTATGATGTATTACTGAGTGTTTCCTCTCTTTCACAACAGGAGAGTCTAGAGAAGTTGAGTAGGTTCCAGGGTCCAGAAAAGCTTGCAAACAATGTTCCCTGGCCCTTCGAGTAGAGTCTGGGCACCTAGAAGCATGTCCATGAGAGAAAGCTGAACATACAGACCCAGAAAGATGCATCTATAATTTTAAAAACTATAAGCAGATGAACAAGGGATCAACATAATTTAAAAACAAAGTTGTCACCAATACTGAACAAGCTCAGTTGAAGCAGAACAGCACGCACATGCGCATCCTTGCTGCACCCACACCCCATCCCAGACAGGAGGGCTTTGATGACCCTTTTTCAAACTAACGCAAACTTCTTAATCAAAACCTAAATTCACCAGCCCCTCTTTTTTATATTTATCCTTGTAAAAGCAGGATAGAAAACGGAGGGAGGGAAGAGGAGAGAGAGGGGAGGAGTAAGCAACAACAAACTCCAGTAGCCTGCTGGAGATCAACACATTGCTTTGGTATAGAACTCACAAGGAAAATAAATCCGATTTGCTGAACAAGGAGAAAGCTGGGGGAGAGCAACGAGTGATGACCAGTCAGACTGGGCTCAGTATTCATGTATATTATATATCCATCTTGCCTCTATGCTTACCTTTTTTTTTTTCATTTTTCCCAAATGGCAATATCTTTATAGATTTGTAACTTCTCTGTAGCATGACAATGATCATTGGCACTCAACATTATGTTTCTGTTTTTGTTTGAGATTTCAGTATCCATAATCTTACTTATCAATAGACAGGTGGTAAGTAGTATGATTCAGGAAAAACAAGCGCTCCTTTCTATCTAGTAAAAACAAATATTTTCCTGAATAGTTATATCATAAGCCTATGTGTACAACAGCAATTAGAGAGTGATAGAGGTTCTGAACATTTTTTTTAAATGAAAATATTCCTGGGAACTTAAATTGGATTCTCCATCATTGACATGCCAATATAAAGTTGATAAACTAGATGTTTACCTGCTAATACTTTGCTTATGCCATTTAAACTCAAGGGACTAGAGTTTCATGGAAGGGTTATCAATAAGCAAGTGACACAGACCAGGCATGTATGGTGACTTTAGTCAACAAGAATCCTGTGGCATGAGAACACAGGGCTCTGGAGGTAGGAGATGGTGAAAGGTGAAAGAAATGATAAACGTTAGCTCTGGCTGGGTAGCTCAGTTGGTTAGAGGTTGTCCCAATGCGCCATGGTTGAGGGTTCAATCCCAGGTTGGAGCAAGAGTTGACCAATGGGTGCATGGGTGGATGGAGCAATAGATCAATTCTTTTGATTCTTTCTCTCTCTCTCTTTCTCTGTCTCACCCTTCCGCTAGCTCTCTAAAATCAATAGATGGAGAAAAAAAGAAATGATAAACTTTATATGCTTTGCAATTTTGCCTCCAACTGGCCCTGGATCCCACTATATTTATTATTAAAAGCTTCCTTTAAATTGTCTTATTGTCCATCATGATAGGTCACAAGTTAGCTCTAACTGCCGCTATCTGATATTTTATCAGTGCTTAAAGAGTTATTTAATCATGGTATAAAGTGTAAACATGGATAAAAATAGAATCATAAAAAATGGAGTTCTCAAATAAAACTTTCTTTTGAAATGGTAGCATGAATAAAAATGTCTTCTAATGGTTCAAACACTGAGTGAAGATGAGGGGAAGAAATTAAAAGAAATATATGAGAGATAAGGGAAATAGCTGATGAGGTTGTATTAAGCCAAAGAACATATATGCATAGCCCATGGACACAGGCAACAGTGTGATGAAGGCCAGGGGAGGGAGGGGACAGGTGCTGGGTAGAGGTGGGTAAAGTGGGAGGGGGCATCTATAAGATTGTTAATAATAATAATAATAATAATAATAATAATAATAATAATATAATAAAACAGTAGGGCTTTGTTCTTGGATGATAAATGATGCTTATTATAGCAAGGATGTAGGTTAATGTCATTGGGGTATACTAGTACAGAGCCAGAGAGCAGGAAAATGTAGATACTAAAGAATAAAGATGTTTGTGACATAAAGGAAATTTCATGTATCTGTTTGCTTAAGTAAGATAGATTTTAGGATATAGTTTTTTTTTAACAAAGATGATGGGTAGAAAAAAGAGATGAAATGACTATAGAGTACAGTCTTTAAATGTGCCTTTGATCTCCCTTTTCAAGAAAAATTTAAAAACTTTAACTGAGCTTGTGTTGCACAATTGCAGGTTTGTCTGCTTTAGTTTTTTTTCACATTTCTCTGTATTGGTTGCAACAATCAGGTTCAGACAGATAAAATTGCTACTGTTCTTAAAGGGCCAGCTAGATCTTTGAGAAAAACAAACTAAAAAAATCTCATCTTGTTACAGACAGGGTTAATTCCACTGAGAAAATAAATATGCAATTTAAACGTTTTGTTCTAGATGAAAGCATATTGCAATAGACAAAATATGAAAAAAATGTATTAGCAATGGCATAAAGAATGTAGTCAGCAATTGTTATAGTCATATTGCCCACAGTGAGAAAACTGCTGCACAAACTTTACATGTTCACAAGCCAGCATCACTCTCTTAGCCTATGACATATTTAAAAAATTAAGCAGTACCTTCTAAATGTATCCTGTTTTCACTTATTATTTCTCTTGCCCAACTTTCTTATATACTGTTTTGTTTTTTTCTTACTGATTCATGATCTTCCCAACTTTATCCTTCAAAATGTAGGCTGGCCCAGTGTAGCTCAGTGGTTGAGCGTTGACCTTGAAACCAGGAGGGCATGGTACAATTCCAGGTCAAGGCAGATGCCCAAGTTGCAGGGCTCAATCCCAGTATGATCCCAGTATGGGGTCGTGAAGGAGGCAGCCAATCAATGATTATCTCTCATCATTGATGCTTTCCCCTCTCTCTCCCTCTCTTTTCCTCTCTGAAATCAATAAAAATATATAAGTATATATTTTTTTTAAATGTAGGCTGATTTTTTTTCTTCTCTCATCTCCTTTTCAATTTTTGTGCTCTCTTATTGTCTTTCTGGATGTTCCATAAGAACCTGATACAGAAGTTGATGGGAAGGCAGGCTGCATCTGTGGGTTGTCTTTGTTTCTTGTTTTTCATTTTTTCTTTTTACTTATTCTGAGTAAAGTGTAAATTGGCTTCTTATTTTGTTTTAAGCATTTAAATGTCAAGAATGCTTCATTTGATCCTCTTTACACATGTTAAGAAGGAAATTAGAAACCCTATTAAAGACTGAATTCCAAGAGTTTTCATTAGTGATTTGAGCCTATCTTGGTATCTTTTTTTTTTTTTACCATGTTTACAAGTTGTTTTGGAGTTATGAAATGTGTGTTAATGCGATAAAGACAAAAATGGCCAAATTGTAAGAATATACAGCCATTCACCTTCATCCTAAGGTACTACTTTGCTTTGATCCTTTGTGTAAACTTCAGCCAGGAGACTTTCATTATGCTGAGTGAGATATAATATGGAGAGGAGATAAAGAAATTCAGAAAATGATTAAGTGAACTGGAGTAAAAAAAAAAAAGTACATGAAAATAGAAAGAAGAAATTCTTAGAAGTAGTTGAAGGAGATAAGAAGGTAAAAACAGTGTTGGAGGAGCTGAGTTAAAAGGAGTTGTGAGGGAAAGGACCAATGAGTTTGGGACTTTTATTCATAAGGAAAAGTGAAGAAAAGCAAAGAAAGAAGCTCAGATTTGGGTGTTATGCCCAGAATTCAAGATCCCCAAGAAACCACGCCAGGGAGCCAGTCCGATGCAAAAGCAGAAGGTCCTTTATTGAGTTAGCTAACCCAACCCGGGCCTCCAGTCAACGCAGCAACCAGAAACCGAGTGCCACCCATGAGAAAATCAGGGCTTTAATAGTGAGGGGAGGGGAGCTGACTGTGGGCCCTGCCGATTGGCCAGGCGCAAGTCGGGTCTTGTTACACAGGATGTGGTCATCTCTATGGCGCGCACATCTCTTGCTTGTCATTGGTTAGTTCAAAGAAATCCTGGGCGTGGCCAGCAGGGGCCTGGGCTTTCGGGAAGAAGGCACTCTTCTGAGCACATGGCCTCTGCCCCAACATGGAGGATCCAGGGTAAGATGGAGGGCATAGCCCTCGCCCTTTCATTGGGCAGCTGCATAATATGCAATATAATGCCCTCCTCTAATAACCTCTCAATACTCCCCAAAATATATCATTTCTCTTCAACCATTTTTAATGCTACAACATGCTGTAATTGTTCTTAAAGTTGAGATCAAAAGAAGACTTCATTTTACTGGAGTAACATTTCATGGAAAGACCCATGGAATTTCAGACATAAGGTGACTGCCCAACTGCACCTCCAGGAAGCCAAGACTGCCCTTTCATTAGGAGAGACTGGTTCTGAATTAGGGGGACGAGCCAGAGCAGACACAGCCATGATTGGATTGCTCCTACAGTGCCATGTTAAGGTTAGAGGCAAATTTTAAGAATCACTCCGAGACTGGGAGAATGCCTGACTTGGAACTAGATAGATCAAATGGAATAGAGAAACTTAAAACTATGTGAGATTACCAGAGTGTAAAAATCTAAGAAACCCCCTCATGAGGCTAGGATAAAAGTTAGTGTTTAAGCCACATGTACAGACACAATTTATTGAAACATCTGAGTGTTCATTAGAAGGAAAGAGGTCTGTGGCAGGTACAATTGAGTAGTTTTAGGGCCTTTTCTTTGCCTCACAGGCTAAGACCTGATTCATTGGCACTTGGAGACCTCATAGGACTGAAAAATCCTCCCCTTAAGGAACTAGAGAAATTTTCAGAAATTACATTCCAAGGCTGGCAAAGAGCATGTGCTATTGAAATACTACAATGGTGGCAGGTTGCGCAGACTGAGAATCGACAGAGATTAAGGGGCATGTCCTAGGTCTCACTTTTAAAATAGTTTGAAAATTTAAAGCTGAAGACTTCCATTTCCATGACTGACTAACTAGTTGCCCTAAAAAGAATGAAGAACAAGATAGGGAGTTGGGGGTATCAATTTATAAAAATGTGCCAGAGGAAAGGGGGAAGTTTTCCGTAGAGTGATGAGATGCAAGGGACTTTGAGAGTAAATCTCACTGTTGTGCCAGAGCACACTTTGGAGAGAAGAAATGTCTGGGTTAAATCAGTGCAAAAGTTAAGTCAAATGTTGCTGAACAAGCAGATTTTTTTCCAATCTCCCAAGAGGTCACCTGCATTATCAATGTTAGTTAATTTCATTAAAGATGAGAAAAAGGAGGTTTCAGTGGCAATGCTCAGGGATAGAGCCAAACAGTGACTTCAGGCTACAGGTTCCGAGATAGTCATCAGGGGAGGGGTAAAAAAAAAGCCAATATAGGAAAGAAAGCATGTATAAGGAATGAAGCTTTACATATATAGCACAGATGGGAACATATCCCTGCTTTCTAACAAGAGACCCTCAGAAATAGTCTGGGGTGAAATTTTTAAAGATTATATCTCCAAATTTGCCTTCTGTTGGTAATAGCTGGTCAATGACAGACTCTCTCTGGCCACTAAGCACTAATTTCCTGAAGTGCATCAGCATCTTGATGTGGCGACAAATACTCTAACAGAAATGTCAGCTAAAGACTTTGGGACATAGCAATACCCTGTATTTATTTCAGCTGCGGTAAGGTCAGGCATTTATTGTCAGATATACTTAAGAAGAAAAGTAATCAATTAAAACATCAATCCTCCTTTCTGATTGAATAGAAAACACTTTTATAAGCACAGTCAGCTTGAATCGGAAACAACAAGGACAAAAGCAATAGGAAAAGAAAGACATGACACTCAACTCAGTGGAAGAAGTAGAAGACAAAGTCTTGAGATTGGGATGGAAAAGGACATTGGATGTCAAACTATATATTGTAGCTTTTGTGATAAAGGATAAATTACAGCAGAGTCAAAAACTTTATTAAAATCAATCTTACATACTTCCCTCCACCCTGACATCTGAAGAGATCCCTTTAGTTTCTTACTGAGCTGTTCAGGTACAGGCACTTACCAAGCTGGCTTGAACTGTGATAACAAAGACAGAAAAATAGCAGAAAACACTAAATTGAGCTACACTAGAAAGAATACCACAGTAACTAGAGAATGCATCTTGGAATATGCAGGAAAGAGTAATTAGAGGAGGTTTCTAGAGGAGGTAGAGTTGTATGTTGAGGAGATTCATCATAAACTGATTGAGGGAGGGATGATTCTGCATTTTCATCTTATTTATTTTTGTTTGGGAGATAGAAGGAAATCATGACAGAATAAGAATAGTTTTTTCAATTTCCATGAAGAATAGAAACTTGGGGATAGAGATATGACTCCTTACCATCTTTCAAACCTCAGATGTCACGTATTTTCAGAGACCTTATCCATCTATTTTGTACAAAGTAGCCACACACTCCACACCTCCTTTCAGGTACTCTCAATCATATTGCTTATAAACTCATAGCATTTGTTATCACACTCTGTAATAAATCTTATTCCTGCATTTATTTATTCATTGTCTGCTCTCCCACTAGGTCTTAAGTTCAATAATATTAGGATCATTTTCTGTCTCATTCACACTATTCACTGACTTACACATCCTTGGTCCACAGTACACATTCAATAAATATTTTAGGAATGAATGACTAATGGAAAAATAAGTGATGAATAAATGAATGAATAAGAATTTTCTAGAAAAAAAAATGTTGCTCTGTTATATATAGTATAACTTCCCAAGCCTTGCTTTGCTCTAATTACATTACTATAAAAAATTAAAATAAAAACACATGATTTTAAAATACTCATGCTCCTTCCATTTTGAAGACAAATTCTTCATATTTTGACAAATATGACAAAATAAAAGACCTCTATATTGACTAAATTGAGACTAATATGTTACTGTCATTTTACAGAACAAACAAGTATATACCCTTTGTTTGTATATGACTTTTTGACCTTTTTTCCTTATTAATTTTAGCAGTTTGTAACTCAGCAAACTTTCATTTCTTCAGACACAGTCAAAAATCATTCCTCAAAACTAGCCTTAACCTATTGACTCTACATCAATAAAACATGCAACGTTGTTCTCCATAAAGTCATGTAGTTAATTGATAGTTAAATCATTTTAATTGAGTTATAACCACTCAATTCATGTAATGAGGTAGAAAATTCTACACTCATCAACTCTTCCTTGCAAGCCACATCTCACTGAAAACCATTATTGTCTTTCTTTTACTTCTTATTTGTCAACTGAATTTCATAATCCAATTAGGTAACCTGATATCAGAGAACTTAAATTTGTTTTTAAAATTAATTCCCATTACCTCGGATTTCCCAGGACAGGCATCAAGTGTATTTTCAGCAAGGTCTCACCTGCCCTCTGACTACTCTCCTTCAAATCTTTGATAAGCAAATCTATCCACAGTGATATTATGGCTTTCAAGCTTTTGATGATGAATTTATTTTTTAGTCTTTCAAATCCATCCCCTTTCTCAATTCCAGTATTAGTAACCTAGGTTAAATACTCACTGAGACTCATCAATACAAATGACACTAACCAGCTTTCATACTTCCGGTTGAGAAGTCCTCAAACTCTGGACTAGATCCTGTAGAGCAGTGGTTCTCAACCTTCCTACTGCCACAACCCTTTAATACAGTTCCTCATGTTGTGGTGACCCCCAACCATAAAATTATTTTCATTGCTACTTCATAACTGTAATTTTGCTACTGTTATGAATCATAATGTAAATATCTGATATGCAGGATGTATTTAGGCGACTCCTGTGAAAGGGTCATTCAACGCCCAAAGGGGTCGCGACCCAAAGGTTGAGAACCGATGCTCTAGAGTGAAGGCCTCAAAACATTGTGTTTCATTCACTTCTTAGGAAAACAAAACAAAACAAAACATTTTTTGTATAAGCACTCAGAACATATGTACACTTATTAATTTATAAGTAAATTAATGCCTGTTTTATTTTGTTAATGCATAATATACATTGTTAAACATACAAAAGAGAAATTGACAAGGTGAAGCAGAAATAAACAGAAAGCCTAATATTTTCTTCCAAGCGTGGTGAATCATATCCTTCTGATGCAGGGTGGTGATTACATGGCTTTCAAAGGACTATTAATCCTTATATTGTGTATGTGCATATATAGCATTCAAGTCATCTGTGACTGCTTAGGTTAACATCCAGTAAGTACCAGTACATCACACAGCTGCCCCCAGACCGGTTTTGCTTAAACACAGAGCTTCCCCTGACATTCCTCCTTCCCAAAAATCAGTGTCAATTTAAAGACTGCATCCTTTCTTCTTTGATTAGCAAACATAGTTCTACAATATCTGAGGCCAAACTTTGCAGCCACAATCTCCTGACAGACCTGCTGACTACACAGAAAACGGCCTTTTCTGTAGTACACTAAGTGCATGCCACACTTCTGTGTCATTTTACATTTCTCCATGAAGGGAACCACCACTCATATTTAAGTAGTAATTCTAGTAAGAGCTACCATTTATTAAACACTTTGTGTTACACATGTTCATCATCTTATTCATTCCTCATAACACTAAAGGATAGGTTGCATTATCCAAATTCATAGAACATACACTGTGGGTCAGAAAGTTACCAAAGATCACACAGTTGCATTGAAAGCCAAGCCTGGGTAACTCAAACCCTGAACATGTTACCATCACACTTGGTTGCTGTATCTCTGAGAGAAAAGCCTCCTTAGGTGTTTATAATCTAGTGGTATATCATTAACATCAGTTTGCTTACAGAATGAAAAATCTGTAAGCAAATCTATCTCAGCTTTTTAAATTCTGATTCAGTACAGATAGACTCTGAATAGCTACACCAAAGAAAAATAAGTGATAGCTTTCAACATAATCCAACCAAAAGTTCCAAATACACAAAAATGTGTACTAACAGGTATGTAGCTAATAACACTGCCACCATGACTTGAGACAAAATTAAAATTCAGTCTAGACTTGTCCTATGGATGTCAGCTAATAATATTCAATGTTTTTATGGGTAACTTAACTACATGCTTATCTCTATGATCTTGGCAACAATTTCTATAGAAATAGTTCACGAAGAATCTGATTTTTCAATGACTTTCTAATGATAAAATATTAGAACACTGCAAATAATATCATTTGAAACTCAAAGTAAATAATATAGGTATGAAATGTTAAAGATAAGAATATATATATATATATATATATATATATATATATATATATATATATATGATAAACAGAAAGGTCAAGTCCAATATTTAAATCATGTATATCACAAATATTATTTTATTATATATGCTTGTCATTGTGCAACTATTGTCTTAAGATTATCGGTTAAGCAACATTTGTTTCTAACAAAATTACTTTGTGTTATGCCAGTAAAGAAAAGCCTTAAACTTGGAACATTAGAAAATGCATTTTTACAAAGTCTGGTTTTCTTAGAGATCAACTAAAAGATTAGAAGTATATTTTTTATTCCTATACCCACCTGCAACAATCCAGGAGAGAAAATCTTTTTATAAATGTTTATTTCAACAGTGCACATGGCAAGAGAATGTGCAGCTATTTATTTGCCTTTCAGAATTTTGGAAGATTAACTTTCTTAGAAAGATTGGATTATACCCTGAGGACATAGCAATGAAGTTGCATTTGAAAAAGTTAATTCCAGAAATAATGTGGCAATACAGGGGAATTATGAGGCACTGATATTAATTTCGATGCATATGGCTGAAAGGCCACGAATCCCACATCCTGATTGGCCTCGGTTGAAATCATGTGCCTGCTCTGACTAGCTGTGCAACTTGTAAGATTCTGGTCACCTCCTGCTTTAGATAACTGAGTTTTTCCCTTGCATGTAGAAGTGATGGGGCTGTGGTCATAGCTCCCTGGCGAAACAAAGGAAGATATGTCAGCCACAGCACCCTTCTCCTGAGTAATGCCAAGATGGTAAAGGTGATTCAGCTTGATTATGTTCATTCTGGGACAGGAAACTTGGCCTAGAAGTGTTTAGGTATAAAAATAATATTTTTCAGAAATATGAAAGAACAAAGGAAGCTGTAATCAAGATATATCACGAGGAGCCAGCAGAAAAGTTTTCTATTTCTCCTTCATTTTTAAACAAGCGTGAGCAAGGCTGACTTCTCCATAATGAGATTGGCCTTCAAAATTGTTAACTGTTCTCATTTTCTTGCCAGAGCCCTCAGATAGTCACAGCTCACTCATTACAACCTTCAGAGCAGTTAATAAACAAAGCTTGCTATTATTACCTAATTAAAATATATCTCATTTCAACATCTGACTACCCACCATTAAGATTCTTCTGCTACAGAGGTTACATAAAAATTATTATTCTGCTTTCTTTTAATTGCCAGTTTCACAGGGTGTCTCTTTCGTATCAAAACACACAGAAATTGCAGATGGAAAGTCGTGTTACCTATTAAATACACTTAAATAAACTCTGAAATAATAGTCTGAATACAAGATTTTCTAGGAATGCTATCTCCGAAATGTGTACTTTAATAGTTGCTTCCATCATATGCTACTGAATCATAAGTGCAAGTAAAAATTTGAATTTAAAATCCAATTATGAGCACATTGTCTATACATTTATTCTTTCGCTAACACAACTAAGCTCATTGGAAGGTGCATCAGAGGGGGGGGTCTGAGCTTTGGCTTCTGCCAACTTGTGCAACTCGGGGCAAACTTATTCTCCTTGTGCTATTTTCTCTCCTTTAATGCATTTACAATAACACCTTCCCTGCATACCTCACATGATACTTACAATGATAAAATGGAATTAACTCATAAAAAATTAAGAAACATCTTTTATTTTACAGACTTCTCTCCTTTTTTATGGCTGAGCAGTTGCATAATGAGCCCTACAGAATTGATCATTATTACTCCACCCCAGGCACTGGGAGAGGCACAGAAAAGATGGAGGTAGTTTTTAATCATTAAAAATATATCTAAAACATCTATGAATGTCTTGCAAGTAAAAGAAAAACTACGATATAAATTTGACAACATACTGAAGCTTTTAAAAAATCAATATTTTAATTTTTAAAAAACATTGAATATGCTTCTAAAATGTGTATTTAAATACTTAATTATTGTTCTTACATATGGGAAATAATAAATATGAATATGTATCCATATGTGTACATTTATATTAACACATATATTCATGCATATTTCATTGTAAGGGAAAGATACCACATATACCTGTGCTATGGTGAATAAAGCCCCTAGGTGATGGTGTTCTAAGAAGGATCAGGGATCCAGGAGGGAATACAATGCCTATAATCAGATACTTTAAAGGAGAAGCTCGCCGAGACATTTGTTCTACGTGGCCCCAATAAATAAACCAAGACGAATGTGTTATTCCAGGGGAGATACATTTCAACAAACATTCTTTTGTTCAACAAACATTCTTTAGATCACCTCTAAAAGTCAGAGGTGATCAAACATGAAAAAATTAAATAGGATTAGTTTCAAATGATTTTTACTTATCTCTACTTCCTAAAATGTCTTCAATCAATTTGCACTAATTTTATAATGAACAAGAATAAATTTTTAATTAAATGTAATAGTAGAATGGACTATCATGGGAAATAATGAGTTTTATACCATTAGAAATTTCAAAGAATAGACTGGATGGCTATTGATTCTGGCTTATCAATAGGGAAACGGACTATCCTGGTTTGTCTACCACTGTTTTGATTGTAGACCTGAAAGTCTTGCTTCCCTGGAAACCCCTTAATATTGGGAAACTAAAAATGTTGGTCACCTTACTTAAATACGTGGTAGTACTAGACAGCTATAAGGTTTTGGTCACACACAAATAAAACTAAACATGGCAGCACATGAGAGCTCTAAAACAAAGTAGCTGCTGGAAGTCACTACTGCCAGAAATCCATGGGGCACACCTCGGGACTGAAGGAATCAATGAGTACTCTCCCTCTGGCAATAACCACTTTGAGATCCACTGCTGCTTTTATCCAGACAATTCAATTATTTAATTCAGATAAGCATTTACTGGCAATGAATATGAATTTAGTTAAAACATTCCTCTGCTAAATGTCTCCAATGGCTTCCCATTGCCCTTAGCTTTAAGTCCAGGATCATTAGCAAGTCATTTAAGAAGGCCTTGTACCATGTAGCCTTTGATTCCCTTCCCAGTCTCACCCACTGTCACATTGTTATTTGCACTAATCCCGTAATCTGGGGTATCTCTCAAATCATCTGATATAGTCAACCTTCTATTTCAGGGTCTTCAACAATTTTACTTCCCCCATTTATTGACCTAGATAAGTCTTACTCTTCCCGTGGGTTCTACTTTTTCACAGACACCTCTCCTGACCACTCCAAACCTTGAAAATATTCAGTTCTTACTTATCTGCTTACCTATCATCTTGTCTTTTCCTTTCATAACACTTGTTTTAATGGTAATGATTTTTATTACACATTAAATGTATATCTCCCCCATTATACAAAAAGTTCTGTGAGGGCAGGGGTAGTGTTTTATTATCCTTTGCTATATGCTGCCAATCAAGCTGGGAATGTTGATTAACCACAGTAACTTCCCTAGGGAGCTCCCACTGGGGAGTGTTGCTCATCAACATCGCATGCTCTTGGAACCAACTCAGAAAATTCAATACATATGGTCACTGTAGCTATAAGAATCTTGTGATTTTGAGTTGGTAATTCTCATGCCCACTGCAACAAAACAAGATGTGTTCCTTAAATCCTAGCTAAAATGCTTAAAGTACATTCCCAGTGAAATGCATGCTAATAGTTAGTACTCTTACTTCCTAAGGAAGTAAATTCCATTTGTTGATCTGGGAACCCAACCACCACTTTAATCAATGTGTTCTCAAAGTCCTATTTAATGAATACACAAAGGAACTTTAGGAGAATAATTCATCTGGAAATTAACAGTTGTCCGCATATTGCCTTCTGAATTCATCATGCCTTATTTTAATTTAATGTGATAATATCAGCATAAATTATTCCAATTAAAAATAGAGGTAATTTCAAATATTTATTTTCTATGATTACTAAATAAACACAAAATCCCCCTATTGTGACAAATGTAAGAAGCCAAATTGACTTTCTGTAAAGCCCTACTTATAAGCATTGAATGTTTACAATTTTATGGTTTCAAATGTTTATGGTGTACTTTCAAAATTGTTTTGCCTTAAACCATTTTTTCAATTTACTGACAATGTGCTTTATTAAAAAGTCAATAACTGAATTTCAGTAGCAGAGAATGTAAAATACTATATTACATTTATGGTAAGAGCATAAAGGTGTCTATATCCTTTATGGATAAAACCGCCATGTAAAAAATATATTTTATTATTGAAGAGTTTTTAAGTTTTTCAAATAATGTGGTAATCAGATCAAATATGGCCATGGGAAATTGTGTTTCTAATAAAGGCTTTAAAACCACATTTACTTAATAGAGATAAAGACTTTTACCTACTGAATAATACTGTCTCTAGCATTGTTTGCATTTTTACAAATAAACTAAGCACTATGAGAAAATTTTGTAGAGAGAAAGACAATATTAAATTAGCTAAACAACCTTTACACAAATATGAATTTAAGGCTTCTTTTTATAGAAATTTAGTTCAAACTTCAGTCGTCTTTTTCTTTATCACCACTATAGTGTGCAATGTAGCTATCATTTCATATGTGAATATGTATTACGCCATCCCATTTATTTGTTATAGAAGATAAAAAAAAGGGGGGGAGAATTATGACACTGAGAAGCTTATAGAAAAAAATAAGATCATTGAAATATCAACATATCAGATATTTGAGACTTGTTCTAAGGAGATTCTAATGTGCAAACTAGTGTCCCAGTGCACGGATTCATGCACATTGAAAGGAAATTAATTAGAAGAAATATTTTAATATTGCTATTCGCCCTTTTTCTATAATAGAGGTGTCAACCAAATTCACAATATACAATGACAGATAAAAACACATGCATGCGATTGGCGGCAGTGAGAGCTTTGTATGTATCATGCATGTGGGAGTCAACTTAGCCTTTTATGTACATGGATAAACTTGCTTAATTAGACCTGGTTTCTGATTTAGCTAAACTTCTTCCAGCCCAGTGAAGCACCCCAACTTCTCTTTCAGATAATTGTCAGCAACACAGCAGTAAATATCAACACGAAGCAGATTATTATTGTAGATCACGCAGGGAGAACAAAGGGTGAAATATTTAACTGCAGCAGTGTTTGACTATATTCTGCACAGTGAGAAAACCTGAAGTCACTTTCAAGTTCCACCATTTCTTACTTCTTTTCACTCAGGTCAAGTTTTTAAACTTTCTAAATCTCCATTGTCATGCTAATAAAAAGAAAATAGGATTCTGCTCAGTCTCCTATCTACCTACTCCAGGACTTCTGTGAGGATCAAATGAGATGAGGCATGGGAAAACACTTCACAAACATTTGATTGAACTGTAAAATGTTTGCACCTGGCTATAAAGCACGTCGGGTTCCTGGGCTGAAGAAACTACAAGGAAGCTAGTTGTCGCTAGGGTGAGGAAGCCAGGTATTGCTCTGAGACATCATTACCTGGTGCCCACAGCAATTTCCAGGCTGGGCTGGGCTGTGGGGCACATTTTGTGCCATGGGGTCTTGGCAGCATTGGCTGCAATTTGGTGGGGTGTTGTTCTGGGGTGGTGGCAGGGCCTATGTCCCACTTGGGGGAAGTCGAGTGTTGGTTTGTCAGCACCAGGTCCGCAGTGCCATTTATTTTTAAATGGCCAGTGCGCGTCATGGCAGCTCCTGCATTGAGCACCTGCCCCCTAATGGTCATTGCATATCATAGCTACCAGTCGGAGGGAAGGAGGGACACTTAGCCTTTTATATACTAGTATATAGATAAGTAACCTAGCTATTTTCCATTGTCTGGGGGAGTGGAAGTTTCAGTCATTAAATACTTTGTACAACTCAACCCAAATATAAATCTATGCCAGCAATATCTTAGAATCACAGACTTCCTTCCACATACTTCCTAAGATTTTATAAAAAGCCTTGACACTTTCAAGAGCCACTTTACTTTTCTAACAATGCAAAGTGAAATCCAAGTGTGGGAGAGGAAACCTTTGGCCCTTTCTCTACATGTCACTGAGCCTTCCCTCCCATTTGTACCTTTGTTTTTTATTCATTTTCACTGTCAGGTACTTATTCAACAAAACATTAAGAATCTCCTATTTCCTAGATGGCTTACAGGATTGAGGATAGATGATAATCTATGCTCTTTATCTTTGAATAGCTTTTAATTTAAAAGAACCAGCAGACAGAAAAGGGATAATTAGAGCCCCACATGGCAAGTGCTAGGATGGACCTGTTGAGAAGGGGCTAAAGGGGCAGTAATCTCTCAGTTATACTCAGATACTGGAGGATTTCCTTGGGGCTGTGATGCTTTTTCTGCATTTTAAAGCATGAGTAAAAATTAAAGAGAAGGAATATAGGGACAAATGGTCCATGAATAGGAATATGCACACAAAAGAATATCCTGCTTTGTTTATGCTAAGAGCAGTGGAAGCATGGGAACAACTGGCAGGCAATAAGACCAGGGAGACAGCCCTAGATAACAAGGGGCCTGTATCCTGGGCTAAGGAATCTAAACATCAAAGGAAAGCTAAGGAGATCAACTGGAGGTGTTAAGCAGAAGAGTGACATAATCACAGTTCAGTTTCAGAAAGATTGCTCTGACAGCAGTGTGGAGTATAGACTGGAAAAGCTCCCACGAAAGATTAAGAGACCAGTTAAGACAATTCTTCAGTAATCTAGGCAAAAATAGTAACAAAAATAGCAGCTAATATTTATGAAAACTATATTGCATTTATGAGCCGATTTCCATTTTTAGAGCTTCATATTCATTAGCTCATTCAGTCCCACTATCACCCTACAAGGTATGTACTGTTCTAATTTTTATTTTACATATGGGTCAACTTGGGAAAAGACAGGATGATTAATAAATTGCTTAGGCCCACATAATTAGTAATCAGCAGAGCTGGGATTTGAATTCAGGTTTGGCCAGCCTGGGATTTCATCATCAAGCTCTAGGAATTAGTGTCTGACCTTGAGGAATAATACTGGAGAAGTAATAAAATAAATATACATAAAACTATTGATATATAGGTTATCTGAAATGACTAAAAATATCAAGAAAATGAATAAAATAGACTCCTCAGAGCTCTATTTACATACAATTTGAGGAGCATCCTGAAAAATATAGTTCACCGTAAAATAATAGAAAGTCAAGGTGTAATTTTGGCTCAAGGCTAAGACGCTCAATCAATGCAGTAAGTAGTAATTGGGTTGGGGAAACCACTGTCTATTACTTAAATTGTCCTCTGGCCTAGCCTGGAAGGACACACAAGAAAGCAACACATCTTCCTCATCTTCATAGGACATCTGGAAGGTTCCAGGTCCACCCTGCTAGTCTGTGCAGCAGTGTGACAGCAGAGCAGGTGAAAGAAGCAGTGGCTGTGATGGCCTGGCTGTGGGAGTGGCAGGACACTCAGGGATTAATGGACAGCTACTCCCCAGATAGAGAAAGATCATTTGGGCTCTGCCTGAGTTCTAAGTGTAGATAGGAGAGTGAGTCCATCAAAATAGTCCCAAGGGACTGGAAGCACCTCCCCCTTGGGTTAGGTGGCAAGTATAAAGATGAGGAGAATACCTCAATCATCCAGGTTTTGGAGAACATTGTGTCTGATCTCTCAGGAAATTGCACATTCATGGTTCATAAAAGGATTGGTAAAGAATGGTTGTCACACTAGTCCAGGCAGCCTGGCCACCCCATATGCATAGGACAGAAGACGTACAGTGTCTTTTACACATGTTTCTCCTTCAACAAAGATCTCAGAGGAGAGTGAAGGGTCCCAGCAGTGAGTGGAGGTCTCACTACCAAATGTGAGAGGGATAGGCGATGAGAGTGAAGACTGTCACCTCCAGAAATAAGCTATCATTGCCAAAGTGTGGGCAGTATACGAGGTAGTGCCAGGACATTGCTGTTTTTCTACTTCTTTTTCTTCTAAGAGCCAAGTGAGTATGTCACATCCACAGCCTGTCCCTGCATCTAAAAGTCTGTTCCCAAAAGGAATGGTAGAGTGGCCCAGGCAAATAACTTTTTATCCCTATCATTCTAAGTTGGAAATCTTAGGTAAGGCACTTCAACTATTTCCCTTGAAAAGGAACATAGCATAGTCCAAGCTGAAGCCTAGGTTCTGTTTGCCTCAGGATTCAGCTATATCTGGGCGTGTCTGGGAGACAGGTTCCCAAAGTTGGCCAAGAGTCTAATTAAACAAATGATCAGGGAATATTATGAAGAAGGAAAATACTTTAGGAAACAATCAGCAGGCACGCAGTGGCATTAATAGATAGCAACAGCAACTGCAGCTAGGGATCATGACACAGTGTCCTGGACACCAGGGATCAGCACTTGTAGTACATTAAGTTTTAACTCTCCACAGCCTTAATGCAAATCACATGCACATCAGAAGTAGCAGCAACATGTTTGTAAGGCAGCAGTGGTGGCCCTGGGGACTTCTGTGATATGATACTGGTTGCATAATTTACTGTAGATTTCAGAAGCAATTGCAGATGTACGGTAAAGAGGCTAGTACAGGTCTCAAAGGGATGACAAATTCTTGAAGCAAATATCAGATATCCACTGGAAATACCAGGAAAAGCTTAGAAAGATCTTGAGGGAGACTAAAATTTCCAAAGATTAGAAAGGTTGAGAGTCAAAGAAATATTGTCTGTTTTTTCTTTCTCCAAAATTCTTAACTAAGAAGGAATAAAGAAAGATAGAATGCAGAAAAAGGGAAAATTTCTTGGTTGATTTATTACAAGTAAAATGAGAGAGAACTGGAAAATGCAAGAAATGCAATACAAAGAAATAGGTACTGACATCAGACAACTTAAACTTGGGGTAGAAATAAAGAGCATTTTCAATTGTATGAGACAAAACTCTAAGTCAATTAGCCACCCTGGGAGTGAGGCTGCCGGGGGTAGCACAGTTCCATATGTCAAACTTGTTTCTGCTTCCATATGTCCTCTTTGCAAGGAGAAACTAACATCATAGTTGACCTTCAATGCAGAGCAGCCTTCGTGCCTTGCTTACTTAAGAGAACTATGGCATGGAGATTGAGAGAAGCTTCAGAGACACAATTTACCCCAGATACCTAGAAACCTCACGATTCCTAGATGGCAGAAAGCAAAGGAATGACAATTCTAAAGATGTGGCACCTAACCACAAGAAAGGTGTACTGCAATGGAGAGAGATGTGGTAGGCCCAAAGTGGCAGATTCTGTCAATGCCCCATTCTTCACCCCTTGGCTCACTTGGGTGGGTTGGAAGTGACAATATATAATTTTCAGCCTACTGACATTTTGCACTTCAAGTGCCCACATCTCTCTTCTTATCATCCTGTTCAGCTACGAGGAGACATTTCTTGGAGGTGTGGGGGAGATAACGAGGCCAAAACAACCCTCAAAGATAGGAGATACATACTAGGCCACGCACCAATGCTGCAGCCTGCTCATTGGTCTCTGAGTGCTGGCCTCTTAGAGGGTTCCCAGTTTGCCCACATGGCTAATCCACTCATTACAACACCTTCTATACTTCTTTTCTCACTTGGGCATCCTGGGATCTTTCAAATGAACTCCTTGCACACAATTACTTGTATCAGGGTTTATTTGGGGGTGAGCTCAAACTGAAAAATTATCATCTGGTAATCTATCTTTAGAACACAACTAGAAATATTGGAAAGGGAGACCCTTACAAATGAACATTAATTAATATGGTTTTAGTTATGTGACCCAAATCTCCCATCAGTGAGTTTTCATTAACATTGATACCTGAATCCCAATACTTAAATCTTACTGGCTCTTAGCTCTTCTCAAATACTTTTGGAAAGTCCAAAAATCATACCTTATTTTTGCCTGCAACTTGCTTAAGGCTGTCACCTTCTGAGGCCCCTGTCTTTTCCATTTACAGGCCTCCATGGCCTTGAGCGGAATTCCCTGCACTTGCCCCATCACCAATGCTCACAAGGACACTGCTGTTTCTTTTCAGTAACCTCTCAAAACCAGGAAGTTAATGCTCCCCTTCTGGGTTATTCTCACTGTGGAGTTGCACAGACATTTTCATGGATATCACTTGATTACCAAATAATTACTAATAGAGTTCTTCAGTTTAAACACATGGCTCCTCCTCTCTTCCCTTCAAGGCATCCAGATTTCAGAGCAGCTACACTGAAGAAGGTGTCCATAGTATAATCATTTTGCAATACATACCTGCATCAAATCATAATGTTGTACATCCCAAACTTACACAATGTCATATGTCAATTTGTTAATAAAGATGGCGGGAGGGGTATAAGTGTCTTCCCTATCACACTACATCAGAAACCATGAGGCCACATTGCCAAGCCTGCTGAATTGTGAAGAAATTTTAGAAATTGTGTTTGGTAGAGCTACTTATCTCTCTCTGATGCCTAGCTGGTTATCTGACTGACATCCGATACCTCCAATCTATCACAAGGTGCACGGACACATACATACTAGTACATATCAGGCACATCATCTGAACACAAACAAAGAAGGCCGAGCCCTCACTTTTCTTATGATTCATATAGGCTATAACACTTTATTTGGTCAAAACTATTTAATGTCTTACTTCTAATAGTATTAATTGAAGCAGAAAAGGGAAAGGCAGGAGATAGGGAAAAAAAATTTCTCTAGATGTGAATTTAATAGTTCTCCAAGACATGAGAACAATTAAAATAGATTTCTTTGTTGCTTGGTGTTGTGAGATGAGTTCTCCCACATCACCCTTCAGATACTCTGAAAACGGCATTGGGTTTTGTAAAGAACATGGAATATTTTAATTCCTGATTATGAGAACATTCCTCCTAAGGGGATGGAAGAGCTATGAACAGAGGCATCAGTAACGCATGTCAGCCCTCCTTGAGTACTGATGACTACACTGCTCTCATTTCATCTTCTTCAGAGATCTATTTCTGCATACCACTGAGGATGATGGCATTTGTTTTTTAACACATCTTCCCATTCTTGTTTCTTATAGTTGCTTCTTATAAAGTTTAGATGGTAGAACTTGACAGTCCTTTAAAAGAAGGCAGCTGTTCCACAATAAAAGAATGTTGTCCCCCCCAATTTACATTTCTGTGGGGCTGCTGATGTATTTGCTACATTTCACTGTATACATAACTCAAAGCCAAGCCTGTTTAAAGTTTACATTAAGGCAGCTTGATGGCTAAGAAACACTGAATGCTATGATACAGCACTTAAAATGAGTTACCAATAGGCATGCCTTATTTATGCCTTTTATTCGAACACTGAGAAATTCTAGTTACAGAAATGCTTTAGCTGGCACCTGGAAGTATGACATCCCCTTGGGTGAAAGGAAGGTAAATTTGTGAGGAGAAGGTTGCTTCCAGAGCTTGTGAAATGATTGCTAGCTCAAGGTTGAAGCATAAATTTTAAAAGCTAGTATATTTAAGTTGGCAGGCATCCACAGATGATCCATAAATTGTATTGACACAGAGGAACACAGAAGTTATGGTTCAAATGAGAGGGATAAAAACTATAAAGAGGAAAGGGATTGAAGAGGAAAAAAGAACACATGAGATCCTCAGATATGTTCAGAGTCATCGAAGCTACAATCACAAACTGTGAACTTAGGTTGTGTTCCTAAGCCCACTCTTTAGTCAGTGTCCCAATGGGTCTAAGGACTGTTGGCCTCAGTCCTCCTTTTCCTAATATCACTAAGTGGCTTGTAATCATAGCTGTTAGCACCATCCTATCTAATAATAGACAAACATGGTAATTAACCATACCTCCGACATGCTTCCCATTGGCTAATCAGGGAGATATGCAAATTAACTGCCAACCAAGATGGCGGCCGGCAGCCAGACAGCTGAAGCAAACAGGAGGCTTGCTTGCTCCAGTGATGGAGGAAGCCAAGGTTCCCCGCCTGCAGCTGCCGGCCTCTGAGCTGCACTCTAAGAAACAATGTTGCAATTATAGAAGCTAAACAAACCCTAGAAACCTGCTTTCAGCTAGCTGGGCCTCAGAGCTGGAGTTGCAACAGTGTTTCAATTATAGAAGCCAAACAAACCCAGATACCTGGTTTCAGCAGCTGAGGCCTCAGAGCTGGAGCCGGGCCTCAGAGCTAAGGCCAGCTCTCAGTTCCAGTGACAGCCATAGAAGGTAAATAAATCCCAGAATAAAAAAGAAAAAAAAGAAAAAAAGGAGAGGTTGGGAGCTTCAGTCACCCGCCAGCCTAAAAACGGCCCTCAGCCCCTCACCCAGACTGGCCAGAAACCCCAGTGGGGACCTCCACCCTGAAGGGGGTGTGACCAGCTGCAAACAGCCATCATCCCCTCATCCAGGCTGGCCAGGCACCCAAGCGGGACCCCTACCCTGATCCGGGACACCCTTCAGAGCAAACCAGCTGGCCCCCATCCGTGCACCAGGCCTCTATCCTATACAGTAAAAGGGTAATATGCAAACTGACCCTAACAGCAGAAAGACTGGGAATGACTGGTCACTATGACACACACTGACCACTAGGGGGCAGATGCTCAATGCAGGAGCTGCCCTCTGGTGGTCAGTGTGCTCCCACATGGGGAGCTCTGCTCAGCCACAAGCCAGGCTGATGGCTGCCAGTACAGCGATGGTGGTGGGAGCCTCTCCTGCCTCCTCAGCAGCGCTAAGGATGTCCGACTGCAGTTTAGGCCTGCTCCCCGCTGGCAAGTGGACATCCCCCGAGCTGCCAGAGGGATGTCTGATTGCCATCTTAGGCCCAATCCCCTGGGGAGCGGGCCTAAGCCAGCAGGTGGTCATCCCCTGAGGGGTCCCAGATTGCAAGAGGGCACAGGCCAGCCTGAGGGACCCCTTCTCCCCCCTGAGTGCACAAATTTTTGTGAACCAGGCCTCTAGTCTATATATATAAAAGCCTAAGTGACTAACCATCCAAATGTCCGAAGGACCAGTCGCTATGATGCACACTGACCACCAGGGGGTTAAACGCTCAACAAAGGAGCTGCCTCCTGGTGGTCAGTGCACTCCCACAGCCAACCTCCTGCAGCTGGCCAACCTCCCAGATCCTTCCCCACAGCCAGGCCGAGGGACCCCACCCATGCACGAATTCATACACCGGCCTCTAGTGATAAATAACTGCCATGTCTTTCTCTTTAGGGTTAGCATTCACTGTGTGATTGTAAATACTCCTCCCCTCTTCGTTGCCCCTTACCAAGCTATTTATTTCTTTTAATTATCTCCTCTAGAAGTTATCCAGGCAGTTCCCTAACTGCTATTATCACTCTTCCCTGTACTTCTTCCATTTTGACTATAATTCTCTGGTAATGAGATGGCCGAAACAGCGGCATTATTGATTATTCCAATTGTGATGGTGTGTCTGCCCTGTGTACAGGCCCGGCTCTCTCCTGCTATGTAATGGGATGCTTCCGCAGATGGCTCTAAAATCGTAATAACATTCCTGGCTACCATTGCGTTTCAGCCTCATTTCCAATTTCTTTCCCTCTATTACCACAGGTCTTTTTGACAATATTATTTCCAGGTTAGTCTTCCCCTCTGAACATAATGTTTTTAATTATTTTTTTCAAGTCATGAGAGCCCCTTCATTTTCACACAGAATTCATAGTCTTGTTCTTTGTCTATATTTCTTCTGTCATAAGAATAGCATATTCAGATGTTTTTGTACTCATCAGTGTTTATATTACTCTTATTTAAGGAATATTTGTGAGGTACTTCTATTTATTTAGCATGCAGGCAAGAATGTTACTGCTCAACCCACCCACCCCCCTCAGTTTTATTGATAAATAATTGACCTATATTACTGTATAAATTTAAGTCATAGAGCATGGTGGGTTGATTTACATGTATTATGAAATGATTTCCACAATAGGTTCAACTAACATCCATTTTCTCATATACATTCCATTTATTATTAATGTCCTTTCATCATATCACTAAACCAAACACCAATCCTAAGGCTTTTATTTACAGGAATATATCTGATGATCTAACACCATTTTACCACTTCTTATAATTATAAAGTCTTTAAGTGGTTTTGAAACCCTCCTAATTTTCATTTGAGGGTTCATTTATAACTAGGAAAACTATTCTGGTAAATAATATAGTTAAGCAACAAGTCAAGATGTTACAAAACGCAAGGCTCAAGAATGAACATGTATGCTTCACACCTGGAAGGTAAGTATGTGCTGATTAGTAAGGAAGAACAATTTCTTATCTCCCTTCACTTCAGAAAAAGTCTCACAAAGGAAGTGAATTATAAATAATCTAATACAAGCAAGAAGGGACATATTTATGTGACTTTGAAGAACTATTTTTATTTTTTAAATATATTTATTGATTTTACAGAGAGGAAGGAAAAGGGACAGAGAGAAACATCGATGAGAAAGAAACTTCAATCAGCTGCCTCCTGCATGCCCCCTACAGGGGATCGAGCCCACAGCCAAGGTACACGCCCTTGATCAGAATCGAACCCAGGACCCTTCAGTCTGAGGACCAACACTCTATCCACTGAGCCAAATCGGTTAGAGCAGAAGAACTATTTTTAAAACAATCACAAAACAATATAGAGAAACAATAATGTTTCTTTACATTTTTGATGAAGTAAAGCATCAAAAAATCACAGAAACTCAAGTTCTATTCCAACTCTGCACATAACTGAGTGTGAGTCTTTGATGAGTTAACTTCTGAGTCTTAGTTTCTTCATGGAAAAAATTGGTGTACTAGTAATGTGCCCACCTTTACAAGGTTTGTGTGAGGTACATGAAATAATATAAAGTAATTTATATAAGCCTTAGCACATATCAGTAAAGTATTATTTGTTCAATTGATATAGAAAAAATATCTATTGCACTTGGTACTTGTCATAATCATTTGCTTTTGTTGCTGTGGTATGCATAGTCTATTAAGATGAGTCTCGCCGAAACCGGTTTGGCTCAGTGGATAGAGCGTAGGCCTGTGGACTGAAAGGTCCCAGGTTCGATTCCGGTCGAGGGCATGTACCTGGGTTGCGGGCACATCCCCAGTAGGAGATGTGCAGGAGGCGGCTGATCGATGTTTCTCTCTCATCGATGTTTCTAGCTCTCTATCTCTCTCCCTTCCTCTCTGTAGAGAATCAATAAAATATATTAAAAAAAAAAAGATGAGTCTCAGATAGTTAATTCTGTATTTGTCATTTACTCCATCACTTTGCTTTCAAAGTTTGTCTTATATCAGCAGCCAAAGCTTTTAGAAATAAAACATTAGAAGTTAAATATCCTTTAGTTATAGTTGTAGTCCCTAATTTATTTTATATAAGTTTATATTTTATCTAATTATATATAATATAATCTCATATTACATATATTTTATGAGGGAAATTTCTTCTTAATACACAAGTGTCAGGTTTAAATTACTTTAATTTCCATTCTAGAAGACTTTGATGTTATAAACATATTTCACAGTAAATATTTCTAATTGCTAATACTTTTTAATTCATGTCTGTAGCTCAGAAAATATTAAATATAAAACCACTTGAACTCTGGCCCAGTAGCTCAGTTAGAGCATCAGCCTGATATGCCAAGGTTGTGGGTTCGATCTCCAGTCAGCACACATACAAGAAGCAATCGATGAATGCATAAGTACATGGAACAACAAATCAATGTTTCTCTCTCTTTCTCTTCCTTTTTCCCCTCTCCCTTCCTCTCTTTCAAATCAATAAATAAAAATCTATTAAACAAGTAAAAAATAAAATGAAACCACTTGGTTATTATCCTAATTTTGGCCATGTGATTTTAAATAAATTACTTTATTTCTCTTAGACTACCAAATATAAATATGGATAGATAGGTGATAGATGATAGATAGATAGATAGATGATAGATAGATAGATAGATAGATAGATAGATAGATAGCTTGATAGATAGAATGTTAGTTATATAACAAGTGCTCATAAAATGGCACCTAGAAGTTTTTCATTTAAAATTTCTATGGCATAACCTGGGTCAACCTATGTTTTAAAGAATATATTTTATTGATTTTTTTACAAAGAGGAAGGGAGAGGGATAGAGAGGTAGAAACATCAATGAGAGAGAAACATTGATCAGCTGCCTCCTGCACACCCGCTACTGGGGATGTGCCCGCAACCAAGGTACATGCCCTTGACCGGAATCGAACCTGGGACCTTTCAGTCCGCAAGCCGACGCTCTATCCACCGAGCCAAACCGGTGCCAACCTATGTTTTAAAAATAAAGTGTCACCATCTGAATTTTCATCCCTCACAAGCTCTCTTGCATCAGCATATTCATTCTGACTCTCACTGTCATCCCTCATCTGGACCCTCATCCCTAACTGTCTATGTGCTGATGTGAATGAGTTCCAACTGTTCTCCAGACCTCCAGCCTCTTTCACATCAAATAAAAGTTCTGACAAAATAGCCCTTCTGAAACATTTTGACCATGTAACCATCCTTAAAACATCCACCAGCTTCCCTTTGCCTGGAGTAAATTTGCCAAAATATATTCATCCCACAGATGCTCCTTAGGAACAAGGTCCTGAGAACATATTGGAAAACACAGCATATTCATCTACTTGAAAATTCACAATAAAAGCCTCCAAAAATGTTAACTCCTTTCTTTAAAAAAAAATGGCCTTGGAATCCATCTTTATTTAAGATCTCTAACTTGCATACCTAATTTGGATTTCTGATAGGCTCACTAAGACAAATCCATCCAAAACAGAATTCTTGACTCTCCTACTTCCCTTAAACCTGATCCTCATACATCCCCAGTCTCCCAGATGCTCATGACAAGAATTTAGAGATTATTCTTCACTAGAGGCCCGGTGCACAAAAATTTGTGCACTCGGGGGTGGGGGGGTCCCTCAGCCCGGCCTGTGCCCTCTCGCAGTCTGGGACCCCTCAGGAGATAACGACCTGCTGGCTTAGGCCAGCTCCCGGGTGGCAGAGGGCAGGCCCAATCCCTAGGTGCAGCCCCTGGTCAGGCTCAGAGCAGGGCCGATTGGGGAGTTGGGGCGCCTTCCCCTGTCACACTCAAGGCAGGGTTGATGGGGAGGTTGCGGCGCCACCCCCTGTCACACACAGAGCAGGGCCCATCAGGGGGGTTGGGGCTCCGTACCCTGTCACACACAGAGCATGGCCAATCAGGGGGTTGGGGCGCTGCCCCCTGTCATGCACAGAGCAGGGCCCATCAGGGGGGTTGGGGCTCCATACCCTGTTATGCACAGAGCAGGGCCGATCAGGGGGTTGAGGAGTTCCCCCCTGTCACTCACAGAGTAGGGCCGATAGGGGAGTTGGGACACTGCCCCCTGTCACACTCAGGGCAGGGCGGATCAGGGGGTTGGGGCACTGCCCTCTATCACCCACAGAGCAGGGCTGATCAGGTGATTTGGGCGCCGCCACACCACTCTCACACACAGAGCAGGGCCCGTGGGGAGGTGGGGTTGGGGCGCCTTCCCCTGGCATGAACAGAGCAGTGTGGATAGGGAGGTTGTGGCCCCGCCCCCTGTCACACACAGAGCCACAGGGCGATCAGGGGGTTTGGGCACTGCCCCCTGTCACACTGATCCCTGTGCCGGGAGGCCTCGCAGCTCCACTGATCCCGGTGCTGGGAGGCATATTACCCTTTTACTATATAGGATAGAGGCTTGGTGCATGGGTGGGGCTGGCTAGTTTGCCCAGAAGGATGTCCTGGATCAGGGTGGGGGTCCCCACTGGGGTGCCTGGCCAGCCTGGGTGAGGGGATGATGGCTGTTTGCAGCTGGTCACACACCCTTCAGGGTGGGGGTCCCCGCTGGGGTGCCTGGCCAGTCTGGGTGAGGGGCTGAGGGCTGTTTTCAGGCCGACTGAAGCTCCCAACTGCTCCTTTTTTTCTTTTTCTTTTTATTCTGGGCCAGCTTTAGCTCTGGCTCCAGCTCTGAGGCTTCTGCTGCTCAAAGAAGGTGTCTGGTTTGTTTCGGTTCTATAATCGAAACACTGTATAACTCCAGCTCTGAGATCCGGGCCTCGCTGAAAGCAGGTTTCTGGGGTTTTGTTTAGCTTCTATATTTGTTACAATGTTTCTTAAACTGCAGGCTCAGAGGCCTGCAGCGGCAGGCGGGGAACGTTGGTTTCCTCCGTCACTGAAGCAAGCAAGCCTCATGTTAGTTTCAAGCTGCCTGGCTGCTGGCCGCCATCTTGGCTGGCAGTTAATTTGCATATCTCACTGATTAGCCAATGGGAAGGGTAGCGGTCGTACGCCAATTACCATGTTTCTCTTTAATTAGATAGGATTTCTTTCCTACTCCTCCCTACTCAGCCATAAAAAAAATGAGTAGTATCATTTCATGAATACATCCTAACACCAACCAATCACTTTGTACAAAATATACTGAACATGTGCTAGGCGAAATAATCATTATCACACACTTGTACAACACTAAGAGCCTTCTAAAAATCTCTCTGCATTCACACTGATCCTCCTGCACCAAGAAGCTGGAATGACACTTTAAAAATACAAAACAGCCCTGACCAGTTTGGCTCAGTGGCGCTAGAGGGTCGGCCTGCGGACTGAAGGGTCCCAGGTTTGATTCTGGTCAAGGGCATGTACCTCGGTTGCGGGCACATCCCCAAAAGGGTCTGTGCAGGAGGCAGCTGATCAATGTCTCTCTCTCATCGATGTTTCTAACTCTCTATCCCTCTCTCTTCCTCTCTGTAAAAATCAATAAAATATATTTAAAAATACAAAACACACCATGTTACTTCCCTTTATCAAAATATACAGTAGAGTTCTGATTCTGTTCATCACGGAGTTACTCGAGACAGGCTAACCTTCCCACCATAAACAGATGTAAAACTGACCCCAAAAAGTCAACCATTTTTAGACATTAGATGTTGTTTGTACAGGGAATACAAAATTGAGACTAGTACAAAAGAGTCACACCAACATGCTTTCTCTCTGATGATATTTTCTGAACAAGCATAGGAGTGAGCTAATCAGAAGTCTTAGAGTCCTAAACAGAACTGAATTGAACCTGCATTCAGTTGTCCTAAATGACAAGCATTCTTTTCTAAACATATAGGAAGAATCATTTAATTCATTCATTCATTCATTCATTCATTCAAAAAAGATTTACTGAATGACTATTAAGTAAACTACTAGTGTTTTGTGGCAGCAAAATTCTGTTTCTTTGTTATGGGGTGGGGCCTCAACATTAGTAACAAAGAAACAATTTCCAGAGGATGAGGCCCAAAAATCAGGATTTTAAAAAGATTCCCAGGTGATTCTAATGTGCAGCCAAGGTTGAGAACCACTGTCCTAGACAATCTCTCCTTGAACTTTTGACAGTTACAATGACACCCTCCTTCAAATCCTGCTGGTTTCCTGGTTGTTTACATACTTTGAACTTACTGCCTTGCTCTTTCTCGTGTGTGTGTGTGTGTGTGTGTGTGTGTGTGTGTGTGTGTGTGTTGCTTTTCCAATCTTGCCTCCATATTTTATGCATACTCAGTTCTGGTCTTGATCCACAACTTGCTTCCTTAGCCTGCTGTGTTGTTGTTTTTTTAATTTTTAAATCTTTATTGTTGAAAGTATTATATATGTCCCCTCCACCCCCACATTGACCACTTCTAGCCTGCCCCCATCCTCACCCCAGGCCTTCACCACTCTATTGTCTGAGTCCATGGGTTATGCATATATGCATACAAGTTCATTGGTTGATGTCTTTCCACCCACCCACTCTCCCCTGCCTTTCCTCTGAAAAGACCCAGATTAACAACTGATGAGTAATATGGATGGTACATTCTATAAGATAAAAGAGGGGTGAATCAGTATGGGGAGGGGAATAGCATATGGGGCTCCAGGGAGTTTCACTAGAAAAGCCATAGTAGTAGATGTTTGAGTGGTAAATAGGAATTTAAAAGGTGTAATTAAAAGCTCAAGTACCTTACACATACAAGAGTGCTGAGCTCAGGAAGGTACACAGTCTGATCAATGAGGTAAGATAAATGTTTTGGAGAGACCAATCTACTGGAGGGATATATCTGAGTATCTGAGAGGTAAGTGATAAAGGCCAGAGCAGCTGATTCCCATCCTAATTAATATAGCCAAAGGTAGTCACATACTGGGAACTATACAGAAAGGCAAAATTGCCTAGAATCCTTCCATTTCTTCATAGGTCTCTCTTCAAATGGTGAAAATAATGGTCTGTTACTATTCCATCCAGTTTCTTCAAGAGCTCCAAGAAATAGCAAGAAAAAAACACACACTTTTGGGGAAAACAGGCCACAAATCCAATATAAGAATTACAGTCAATATAAGAATATCTTGTTAGGAATTTTTTTTTCTTATAGAGCTTATTCAAACTGTTTTCTCCATTTGCATATTTCAAAAGAACTCTCAATTGCTTAGTAAATGTTTTTGGCACAAACAACCACCCTTCTTTCCTTTTATTCTCTCCCACACAGACTGCACCTATTAATTTTGACATTCATTATAAGAATCATCCCACTACATTTCAATTTTGAGCGTTAAAGTACAATGTATTTTCTCCATTACTCTCCCGTGCTTATGTTCATAACTTTCTCTTTATTAGTATATAAACCTTGTTCAAGATAGATCATTTTCTTACCTTAACCCACTGCTTTCATTTTTAGGTCAAAACCACCAGCAATATTGGTGAATTCTATTTTATAAATAAATTATATGTACATTACATATATGTAATCAGACACATATGCAATTATTGCACTCAAGGTAGTATATTATATTATGTAGTATAATATATATTAGTGTTACTAATGCTTCCTTTAAATTTTTTCTTCAATATTTAAAAGCCACTTAAAATATGTTCTGTTTAACATTTATAATATTTATACTAGCAGCATATATTTGTCTGATCTAATAAATAACTATTCCAGGTTTGGGAAATAAAGTATCTTCTTCATGTGTTTGAAAAATCATCAGTTTACTTGCTTCCTAAATCAATTTGCTATGCAGGAAGCTCATTGAAACACTAATGATACCTCTATCTGTAAGAATTTCAGAAACTACTGAAAAAGTATAGGCCAATGAATCTTACTTTCATGCTAGGAAAGCTGACTAGATTCATAATAAATGTAAATTCAGTGTTTGCTGAAGCAGGCATAATCCATAAAGGAAAAGAAACATGGCAAGAAATCAGGTCTGACTACTTTGAGACATAAAATAAACATGTTGAAAACAAGTAGTGTGATTTATTTAGTTCCCAAAATTCTTTAATACTAGACTTGGATCTTCTTGTGTACTTCTATTTATGTTTGTATACTCAATGGTTACCTCAGTAATTACCGTTTGTTGAATGTTCAAAAGATAGCTCTGGCCAGTGTGGCTCAGTTGGCTGAGCATCTTCCCATGCATCAAAAGGACACCCGTTTGATTCCCAATCAGGGCACATTGCAGGCTTGATCCCCGGTGGGGGGTGTATAGGAGGCAGCTGACTGAGGTATATCTCTAACATCATTCTCTCTCTCCCTCTCCCTTCCTCTCTAAAGTCAATAAAAATATTTTTTTTCTAAAAAAGAGAAAATAAAGTGGAAAGTGAGTTTCAATGTAAGCAAAAATTCTGTAATCCACATACAGTGAATGTTTATGAGCTATCCATTATGATGAAGTGTTGTCTAGATGCATGATTTGTTCTATTGTACCTGTATCATGACTCTTAAAGAGCTTTATTGTTCTTTAAAATACTTCAATGTGGGTCACTGATGACAATTAGTCTGAAAGAAAAAGATAGGCACAGGCTCTTGGGCACAGCTTAGACAATGTAATCAATCATGCTCCTAGAAAGCTACCAAAAATGTACTACAGACTTTTCCTCAAAGAGGATGATCCAATGTAGTGTTACCATCAAAGGGTCGAAATAAAAACAAAAACCAAACACACATGTAAGTTACCCTCGGGAAAGTTACTTAAAACCAACAAAGAATACATTTACCCTAACAGAACTGAAACAAAAGTCCAAGCGGACACAGGTGGAGGGTGAGAGCCACACAAAGGTAGTACAGCAGAGTTCTACAGAGAATAGTCTCTCTCTCTCTCTCTCTCTCTCTCTCTCTCTCTCTCTCTCTCTCTCACACACACACACACACACACACACACACACACACACACACACACACACATTTAATTTAAGGAATCAGCTCATACAATTGCAGAGGCTAACAAGTATGAAATCTGTAGGCCAGGCTTGCAGACTGAAAACTCAGGTAAGATTTCTTTTATTTCTTTATTGAATTTATTAGGTGACATTGGTTAATAAAATTTTATAGTTTTCAAGTGTACAATTCTATAATATATTATCTGTATATCGTATTGTGTGATTGTGTGTTCACCACCCAAAGTCAAGCCATACCTTTTGTGATAGCATGGATAGACCTGGAGAGTATTATGCTATGAAATAAGTCAGTCAGAGAAAGATAAATACCATATGATTTCACTTATATGTGGAAGCTAATGAGCAAGATAAACTGACGAACAAAACAGAAACAGAACCATAGATACCGAGAACAGACTGACCCTGTTCTGGGAGAGGGGTGAACACAGTAAAAGAATTAAGACAAAAAGCTCATAGACACAACAGATAACAGCTTGGTGATTATCAGAGGGGAAGGGAGCTGGAAGAGGCAGAGGAGGGTAAAGGGGACGACAAATGGTGACAGAGGAGACTGGATTCTGAGAAGGATTTCTATGTTACAGTCTTAAGGCAGAATTCCTTCTCCTCTGGGAAACCTCAGTTTTTGCTCTTAAGACCTTAGACTGATTGGATGAAGCCGATCCACATTTTGGAGGGCAATCTTTACTTAAAGTTAACTGATTGTAAATATTGATCAGATCTCCAAAATGCCTTCACAGTAACATAGAGACTAGTGTTTGACTAAACAACTGGGCAGCATAGCCTAGCCAAATGGACACATAAAAGTGCCCACCACAGGAATTAAAAAGAGTAAAGTACCTATTCTACAAAGATAAATAAAAGGGAAAGGGAGGCCTTGAAAAGATGAAGTGATATGATATGTGGTTTTGTGTCAGTTTCAGTGCCATTTTGCAGTTTATACTTGTAATTTTAGGAAAGTGCCAAAGTCTATCAGATAATATAGATGTTCTAAAACACTGATTGGTGACAAGACGAGGATCAATGAATCCCAATCAATTTTGCTTTTGCTGCACAAAAGCAAATCCTAAAGCAGAATATAAAAGAAATATTCTCCAGAAAACTTGCCATAAAGATGCTAGCCATTTAAAGTAAGAATGAGTATATTGATATTTACAAGACCACTGTGCTCTGTTTTCATCTAATAGCCGTGGCTGAAATGAATAATTCTGTGTCCCTGTTATAACCGATCAAGATCTCTCGACACCTGGGGCTCTATCTGTCTTTTCATGCAAACCAGGGTTCCTAAAACAGACAAAATCCCTCTGTGAAAGGATATGAGGTCATGGATTTCTTTTCTATTGCCAATTCTATTATATGCTCTTAGCTTGCATTGCTTTCATTGATATTTTAAATTATTTGATTCTTTTAATTTTCTAAATCAGCTATCAGGGGTATCAGAGTTCCTTTTTTCAGAGCATCAAAGACATCATGATTCCAAACTGATTTACTGCTTGTATCTACAAGTTTCTGGATTGTTCCTGCTTATAATAACTAATTTCCTGCTCTTGAGTACCTGCCAGGTCCTCTTAAGTTCACTCGACTGGCCCCAAATGGCCTTGTCTTTCCTACTTCTATCCACACTACCTCATGCCATAGCCTATTGTCACTTACTTTAATGCAGTTATCTAGCTATCCCCCATCAATCCCTTCACTGATTAGTTCTTACAGAGCTTGCTACTGCTGGGGGATACTTGGCCTGAAACAGACCCGCTCTTTTGTCAGTATCATGCATAACCTTTCATGCCTCATCAAAAGCAGCTATTTCTTCATGATGCCATGTATCCAATAGAACAATTTTTCTGATCTTTGCCCTAATAATCTTCCTGTGAAAAACAAATAGTGAAAGGTTCTACAAGACCTAACATGATTTCCCCAAACTGTTCTGGAAATTGTATCATCCAGCATTGCCCAACAGAATTAGCCTTTGACTGCCAGAAATCTGGGTCAATCATGGCCCAGTTATATATCCTTGGGCAAGTGACCTAACTGCACTAAGTCTAAATCTTAAAATAAACACAATAATACTTGGTACTATCTCACAGGGTTATTTATCATCTCAGAACATATTTAATTTAATAAACATTTGGTGAGCATCTGTCGTAAATGCTATTCTAGGAATAAAGAATTAGAAGGTGAACAGGATAATGTTCCTGTCCTTAGAGAACTATACAGTGATGGAAGACATAAAAGCAAACAAACAAGAATCTATACGGTTTATATGAAGGGAATTGTCACTATTTTCTAGCAGAGAAGTCTGGGGAGAGGAGGAGGTGCTGCTTTAGATTGGTTGGGCAGGAAGTGATTTGTGGGCTTACACCTGAAGAAGTAGAAGAGGTATCCAGGCATGTTGAGAGGGAAAGAATATTTTAGGCAAAGAAGAGAGAAGATTCAAAGTAGGAAGGTACTTGGAAATAGATTAGCAAGGGGACTGGCCAAGTTGAGGTCTGAAATATAGGTAGGAGCCAGATGACATGGAAGTTTATAAAAAAATTTTGAGTCAACTAATGCTTTTAATCAAGGAAGCAACATGTTGCAGTTTTTATTTTTAAAAGATGATGCTGACAATTGCATATAAAATAAAATGAAGGAAAGCACAGCAGGACCAAATAGGATGCTACAGCAATTGTGTAAATAGAAAATCATGCTGGCAGTAAAGGTAAGAGAAAAATCTACTTTGAAATATATGTTACTACATAAAACAAGGAACATCAAGCATAATTGCACAGATTGCATAATGCACAAGGGTGCCGCATCTAAGAGGACACTGATGATACTGTAGACACAAAAATGTTATGTTTCCATCAATAAAAGTTGCTCATGGATTGAATGGTGACGATAAACTAGAGAGTGGGACCAAGGATGTCACATGTTTCAGCTTGAAATACTGTGTAAATGGTATTGGCTTTAACTATTACCGTGAACATGATATAGAAATACTTTGTGGTTTGGAGAGACATATGAAGTAGCAGTTTTTGGATAAGTTTGGGAAGCCTATTAAATATCCAAGGAAGAAAGCCTAGTTGTTGAATACCCGAGTCTGCAGGTAAGAACAGAAATCAGAATCTATAGGGAAAAAATGTGACAGTTATATGTTTACAGATTGTATTCGAACTATGAAACTGGTTTGTGTCACTTTAAGGAGAGCACAGGAAGAAAAACAGGCCTATGACTGAGATCTGAGGCACTCAAACTCTTCAGGTGGGGCGGGGGGGGGGGGGGATTCAAGGAGGACACAACTAAAGAGAGTGGGAAAAGTTGCCAATTAGGTAGCAGGGAAGGAGAAAACCATTTCAGGAGAAAGTTGTTTCATAAAAACCCAAAAAGGAAAGTTTTTCCAAAATGAGGGAATAGTTGGCTGGCTTAAATGCCCCTAAAAAGTCAAGTGAGATGAAGACAGGAGCTGCCCTTTAAGTTTCACTAATACGGCAACTGGTGATTGCCACACTATGGCAGCGGGGCCGTAAGGAAAGAAGCCAAATTGGAGTGGGTTGAAGAGTAACTAGGAGCAGGACTCAGGGATATAGTTTTGCCTGTGAAAACAGCAAAGAATAGATTGACAGCTAAGCAGAGGATATGGTTTTGAGGGAGGGTTTTTGAAATTGTAATGGGAAACACTAGAGCAGGAGAGTACAAGTGAAGGAACTGGGCCTTGATAGGAGAAAGGACATTTCTTCCATGATGAAAGGAGAGAACGGGGCAGGATGGATGAAGACGAAGATAAGTTTCTTGACTTGGTGATGAGAGAATGAAGAATTTGCCGTCTGCTTTCATTTGATTTATGAGGTACGAGGAAGGCTATCAGCTTAGATTGTGGGGAGTATATGAGGTGTGGGAAGATTAAGGGGAAAGAAACTGTTTCAAAATTGTTCTTTCAAAGAATGGCAAAGCAAATTTACCATGGAAACCTAAAAGTATTGCTGGACATTATTAAATGTTGGTTAGGTTTGTGACAATTAAAGTAAAACTAGTTATTTATGTGGGGTTTTGCTTGTTTTTCCACCAGAAATTTAAGTTGCTCTGTTGTGGGCATGGGAATGCTGGACAACTGGAATAAATAAAGTCAGAGCTTTTACAAATGCATACAATGAGAAGAGAGAAGGGAAACGCTGTTGAGAGTATCCATAAGGAGGTCATTGTAAACATAAAATTTGAAAACTACATTGGATGTGAATCAAGTAAGAGCAGGAGAGGGATGATGGTTTTGTATAACTAGAATTTGCATGTGACATCATTCCAAGAGATGATTTTTCTTATTTTTCACTTATTAATTTTTGAGAGAGAGAGAGTGAAAGAGAGGAACATTAATTTGTTATTCCACTTACTTATGCATTCAATGGTTGCCTCTAGTATGTGTCCTGACAGGAAATCAAACCCACAACCTTGGCGTATTGGGTAGATGCTCTAACTGAGCTACCCGGCCAGAGCTCCAAGAGATGATATTTCAGATTGGAAAGGGAATCACAGAGTCCAAATGGGAAAAGAAAAGAGTCAGTGAAAACCAGAGACAAAAATCAGAAGCCACAGAGCAGAAGCCTTTGGGCCTAATAGGAAGCAATGTTCTGAGGGTGGGGTTGGAGCATGACTGCTGAGAACACTGGGGCAGAGCTGAGTGTGGAAGGCAGTGAGGCAGTTGGGTAGCACTGAGGGACCAGCCAAGGTGAGAAGCCATCAGTTGAGGCAGAACAAAATACTCAAAAGCATGGTATCTTTTCAGAAAGTGTTTAGTGTTCAAGATATTGGGATAAACAGTTGAACTTGATGAAATGTTAGGGATTTTAGGACAGGTTGGATGAAAGAACAAACCTTAAGCAAATATAAATTATGGGGATTATTCTTGTTCTTATCACTGTGTTCACCCACTTAGGAATTCCTTGATACGGTACAAGGAAGGGGCTCTTGTCTCCAACTGTATTTCCTACTCAGATTTCTAAACTCGCCTCCCTGTGATCCTGCTCCTCTCAGGCACTGAGTCAGTAAATGCATTTCACAGTTGAAACAGCTCTGCTTGCTCCACAGCTCTCAGCCTAATTTGCTTTTGGTTAGCAACACTGGATGTTTTCGCTCAGAAAATACAAATTTCCAAGTAGTCATACTTTCTCAACAGTTTAAATATAGACTTACATGCAATATAATAACATTTTTGAACAGTTTTATGTCAGTTTCCTCACATAGTCAGAGTCTAAAAATTCATGTTCATCCGCTATAATCTTGTTCACCAAATTCTGTAATAGCCGAATTAAAGGGCACCCTGGGTAGCCTAAAAGCTGTGGTTATAAAACAACAAAAGCAAAGTACTAATTTACACAGCAGGCAGTAAGCCCATGAAACTTATTCCCCCAACGGGTGGAACAAGCCAAAAATATAGTTTTCTATAAATTTTTAGATGATAAATTCATAATAGGTTATTAAAGAAACTAGAATGTTTGGTATGTAATCTAAACTCTTCTGAAGTTAAAATTAGGAGGAACAAAATAGATTTCTGCCCCCACAAAAATTCTTATTCCTGTCAAAGAAAAAGTTCTCGGCTAAACTACAGGCCCAAAGAATTGGTTTAGTTCCCTCTTTTCTGATGATACTTTACATTACAAATACACGCTAACAAAGACATACAACATGAATATTATACTATGCAAAATGCTACCACTTTAGATATTTGACACTACCTTGGGTTAGTTTAATCATACCTATAAAGAAAAGAGATGCATATCTTTAATTTTAATAAAATAAACTAAAAGTTATTGACAAAAGAATGTGGTTGAGTGAAATTGGCATAGATCACAAACAATAGATGATAATCTTTAAGATTGTTTTTTCACTCCTGAGAAAATCCTGTTGGGTAGGTTTTTAAAAAGAGAAAAAAGGGCCCTAACCGGTTTGGCTCAGTGGATAGAGCTTCGACCTGTGGACTAAAAGGTCCACGGTTCGATTCCAGTCAAGGGCATTTACCTCGGTTGTGGGGACATCCCCAGTAGGGGGTGTGGAGGCAGCTGATCGATGTTTCTGACTCTCAATCCCTCTCCCTTTTTCTCTGTAAAAAAATCAATAAAATATATATAAAAAAGGAGAAAAAAGGAAGTTAAAACATATGTGGGAAAATATAATTGCCAAAGACTGCTGACAACATGACAGATTAAGTGGATGTAATTCCACACTCTGCTTCAAAACAAAAAGGCTGCTAGGTACAATGCAACAAATAGAAGTTAATACATAGCCAAGACCAGGAAATAAAGGACAACAAGAAAGTGCTATAAATTATGAGGGAATTTAAAGCAGACCCCTATGAGGGTGAACAGGCCCCACAGTGGTCGGTTGGTTTCCTGGGACCTTATATGTGCACAACTCACTAGAACTGGGTTCTAACGCCATTGCAGGGACAGAATATAATTTTAGATTCGGAAAAGCAAGAAACAATAAGACACATCATTGTGAAATAAATAAATGAATAGATACATTTCAAAATGTAAGAATAAGACTCTATAAAAGGCTGTTTTCTTTATCATCTTACACTCAAATTAATATATACAATAACCAGCATTCCTTCAAAAACTGTTAATAATTGGACCCAACAGCTATAAAATAGTCTTTACCACTATGTATGACACATTTACATCTATTTTTCCATATAAATCAGCAAACAAAAAAATTAAATTTGTTTGTAAAAGGATACCATTTCATTGCATAAAAATGGTTTTCAAGTAATACATTTTAAAAATATGTTTTTTGTTGATTTTAGAGAGAGAGGAGGGGAGAGGGAGAGAGAGAGAGAGAGAGAGAGAGAGAGAGAGAGAGAGAGAGACATCAACCCCTAACGTGGTGTGCCCTGACCCAGAAATCGAACCAGTGACCATGACAACACCCAACCAACCAACTCACATCCGCCAGGGCTCAACTAATACATTTTATAAAAGAAGTGCATAATCTATAGCCACTAAATATAAATGTATCAATAGAAATGAAGGGTCTAAATAAAGTACCAATATACAGGTTCATTTATTAGATAACTAATAAATATGACAAATTTCCCAAATGAATCTATAGATTTAAAACAATCCTACTCAAAATATCAAGAGATTTGTTATGGGAAATTAACAATCAGATTATAAAATGTATATGGAAATGCATAGAGGAAAACAATCACAAATGCATTCTTAGGGAAGAACAAAATAAACATATCCTAATAGTTATCAATACAACTTTAAATCTTCAGCAATTCAGAACTTTGATGTCAGAGTTAAAAAAAAAAAAAAAGATAAATTGACTAATTAAATAGAACAGAAGGCTTAGACAGTAGCCAGCTTGGAACCTCTCCAATGTAGATGTGAACCTTCATTTATAGCAAAGATGGCTCCCCATTGCAGTCTGTGCGGTTGATCTTTCAGCAAGTGGTGTTTACCACATTTATAGACCATACATAAAAGGTAATTCTCGGTGGGTTATAAATGTAAATGTGACAAGTATTATAGTCATGTTTCTAAATGGTAAAGTTGGAGAATATTTTTTGACTTTGCAATAGAAAAAATTTTCTTAAACAGGATACAAAATGCATTACTTATAAAGGAAAAGATTAATACATTAATCTGTGTTAAAATGAAGAACTCATGTTGATCAAATGGTGACATTAAGAGTATGCAAAGGCAATTATCAGGGTGGTACAAGATATTTGCAACACATACAAGATTGAACAAAAGTAGGTTTACATTGTAAGTATGTGAAACACAGAGTTTATTCTTGTATTATGATTTATTAACTGTGGTATTATTAGCCATATTAACAACTGTGAACCTACTTTTGCCACACCCTGTATAATCAAAAAAGACTTTATATTCAGAATATAATAAAGAACATATATGAGTTAATAAGAAAAAATAAAGATAATACAACTTTTAAAAATAAGCAAGAAACTTGACTTAGGCATATCATAAAAAGGACATTTCAACTGTTAATAGACATGTTTGAAAGATGATATAACTCATGAGAGGTCAGGGAAACACAAATTAAAACCACAATGGGATAACACCACACATACCAAATTGGCCAAAATTGTACAGACTGACCATAACAAATGTTAATAGTTTGAAGTGATGAGGAGACAAATGATCAAAAGTGAAAATTTAAATTAGAAAAAACACGTTGAAAACCACTTATTTTTTAGAGCAGTTTAAGGTTTACTGAAAGAAAAAAAAAAATGAGCCGAGATTGCAGTGATCTCCAGTCAGGACATATACGAGAAGCAACCAATGAATGCAGTGGTAGGTGGAGGGGCAGATAGGTGTTTCTGTCTCTTTCTCTAAAATCAATAAATTTAAATAATTTTAATGTGCAGAAAGTACAAAAAGGTACTTCAGTAACTAAACTTTTTAATTCATTTGGTTGTCTTATACCATTAACTAAACACCATGTATGCTGAATAGTAGTTATGATAAATGACATCTTTGTCTTGTTCTTGGCTTTAGCGGAAATTTTTCCAATCTTGCATCATCTTTCCTGTGGTTCTCTTATAGGTATACTTTACTTGAAGGCTAGCTTTTATCAGACTAAGGACACATTAGGTATAGTCCTACTTTGCTAGAAATTCATATTAAGAATTGATGCTTTCTTTCCTGCTTTTTATCAATATAGGGATAATTAATACAAAAATTAAGTTATTTTTCCATTTATAAGATGTATATGTCATGATATATTATTAGTCATACTAGTAATTTACTATATTGTTGGATTCTATTCGCCAATTGTTTTTTTAGAATTTTGATCTGTTGTAGTGGAATTAGCCTATAGTTTTCTATTTTAAGGAATCTTCTTCATTGTAACATAACAACAAGTGATCATTCTTTGTGGGAAACCTTTTGTCTTTCTAGACATCTTTGGGTTTTATTTTTATCCTTAATATTTTGACATTTCACCACATTTGGTCAGTATCTGTTCTCCTTCATTTATTTTATGGTATGTTCAGCAAGATTTTTACCAAAAATGTCTTGATTTCCTATTGATGTCTCCATGGTATTCTGTTTTTAAACTGTTTTTTATTATGTATTACATGCTGTGAAATTCTTTTATCTTCAAGTCCATCTTTATCTTTTTATATTCCATCTTTAGAAAATTTCAAATTTTCAGTTATCATTTTTAATTTCCAAGAATTTTATGGATGCAAAGTCCTCCCAAATTTATCTGAAATTATTTACTACACTTAGTTGAAATTATTTTTCTTCTTGCTACACTAGTCCTGTTTCTCAGAAATTCATTCTTCTTTTATGGATTTTAATACCACTATTTCATGGTTTTGGTGTCAATCAAATGTTGATGATTGAGTGTTTATCTTTGCATTTAAGATTCCCAATAGACCTCATGAGGATACGGTTATAGGCTGTCTCTGATGATTTGGGAAAGAAAATATGATTTTCGGCATTGGAGTTGTTTGTATTTTTTCTTCAGTCTGAGAGAAGGGAATTCTTTTCATTTTTATAGGTCAGCAACTATCCATTGCCTTGCTCTAACTCTCTGTATCTAGTGCACATATTCATTAATTTAGTCTCAGTACAAATAATCTTGACACGTGGGGTACAGCACAGTCAGAGGAAAAAGAAGAATCTGCACACCTAACTGTTACAAATGTAGTTCCATGGTTATTCATCATAAGGATTCTCTGGCATCCACTGCTGCCCCTCATATTCCCTCTGAGAAGGCTGTTCCCCTGAGAGCAAATCTTCCTTTGGAGCAGTCTCTTCCTACACGCACCATTTTGTTCCCCTTTAAGTCAGGCTAATGTCTGCCTTTCAAGAATCCCTAAGATTATCTATATAATGATGGAGTCTGTTTTTCAAATCTGCACATTGAAGTATTAGTGCCAGTTTTAGATCCTTCTTTTCAGCTTGCTTACTTCACTATCTTGTTCTGAGTCTTATTACATTTTTGATTATTTCACTAGTAGGACCCAATAGTTTATATTTCTCATTGACACCTTAAAAAATAACTATACTGTCTATAAACAGCATGTGTTTGTAACTGTTGGTCCTTTTAATTCTTGAACCCATGTTCTGTATTTGGCCACTGTAAATTATTGTGTGCTTGAATAATTATGTAAAACCTATCAGTTACAAGACACTTATAAACTCTAAATAAAACTCTAACTGCTAAATATACAAAGCTTTCAAACATTAAAAGAAATATGACTCTTTTCAAGAAGAGTTGCCTGAAAATAACTCTATAATAGCCTTTGGCTAAGTCTCAGAACCTTTAAAAAACATGTTTTTTATTGAATTTTTAGAGAAAGAGGAAGAGAGAAAGATAAACATCATTGATCAGTTGCCTCCTGCATCCCCCCTTAGCGGGAATTGAGCCTGCAACCCAGAAATGTGCCTTGACAAAGAATCAAACCAGCAACCCTTTGGTGCACGGGATAACACCCAATCAACTGAGCCACCCCAACTGAGGCCCTGAAAATCCTTAAATGAGCATCTTCGCAGAGAGTATACATATAAGGCATACAGTACTACAGAATACTGATTTCTTAATATGTATGAGAAAAGAACTATTGCTCTATTCCAAAGTGTAACTTTAACAAGCAATTTATATTTCAAATAAATCTCTATTTTATTAAAATATCATGCCAAATATCAAACTGATTAATTTCATTATTTTTACCATAGAATACTGGTATTGTGCTGAGTTATGTAAAACTACTCTACCATTCCAAAACTCCAAGTTGACTTGCTGGGTCTCTAGTCTACCAAGCATACCAAGCATGTTGTATATATGAAGTAAATATATACAACATGATGATCTAGACTAGATGTGCTTTTCTAAAACAAGGGAATATTTGTTTACATATAGATTTCTAAATCAAGTCTTTATATTGCAGTTAGTAAGAAGTTTACAATGTAACATTATTTATACTGTACAAAAATACTGAGTTGTTAATATTTTAAAATTAAGAATTATTTTAAATTTAGGTTAAAAGTAGATATAATTTGGAGGCATCAAGCCAAAGATACAATGTGAATGTTATTTTAAAAGTGAAGGGTTTTCTGTTTATTTGTACCATCTCATATGTATGCTTAGGCAGTGCTTCACTGCCCTTGCTTTCCTACATACTTACCAGCTATGTAAGCTCAGGAACATTGCTTATCTTAAACAATATATGCTTCAAATGTCATATCATGAGAATCAAATCAGATAAAATATCAGGCAATTAGAACCATGCCTGACACATGTTAAGCCCTCAGTAAGTATTAGCTATAATTATTTATTGTTATTCTCTCCCATTATTCTGTCAAAGAATCCCGGATTACAGAAAAGCCATTTCTTCTAAGATAAACAATTTATGGTAAGACTTAAGGAAGGAAAAAAAAACAAGTAGTATTATTGCTAACGTACATTTTATGGTGATGGCATTGAAATGCACAAAAGAGTCATTCCTTTTGTGCGGAGAGTTGTATGAAAATGATTTTCCAGGACTCACTGGAGGATCTGTAAAGTTTTCACATCAGCGGCTTTACAACAAAGGCACTGCTTCAGTCAGACACATCGAATTCTACCAGAATTAACTAGTTGTGAGACAGTAAACTGGGGTCAGTAGGAAATGAAATGTCAAACTCAAGGAAACTGTAACAAGGGAAAATCATAACTCAGACCAGAGGTAAACAACGGGAGACACTGGGGCTGCAGGGTGGGGGGTGGCAGGGAAGAAGTGTCAGGGGAAATGCTGGATGTCCACGATCACTAAAGGTCAAAATAAAACCCATAGAGTATCTTAGCTCATAGGAGTCAAGCTCTCTCCCAGGCCCACATACAGACTTAGGGAGGGGGATCCTTTATGTATGTGCCACCGGATGCATTGACTATGCTCCTCCTAAAAATATGTACTTTGATCATTAAAAACTAATAGATAATTGGTTATGGTTAGAAAATTAAAATAGTAAGTAATCTGAATATCCAAATCAATATATTGTTTCTATTGTAAAAGGGAGGTCCAATGCCTAGAATATGGATTAACCAATGTCTATACTTGTGAATCTGCCACATAGTAGGCACTCAAAATGAATGAATGAATGAATGAATGAATGAATGAATGAAAAGAATAAATGAACAAAGGATCAAAACAACCAGTGGTGAAAGTGCTGTAATCATTTCTTAAGTATGGAAATATATTACTTAGCTACAGACCTATAAGCATTCCTGCTACTTGAAATACAAATGCCACCCTGACCGGTTTGGCTCCGTGGATAGAGCATTGGGCATGGACTGAAAGGTCCCGGGTTCAATTCTGGTCAAGGGCACTTACCTTGGTTGCAAGCTCAATCCCCAGTAGGGGGCGTGCAAGAGGCAGCTGATCGATGTTTCTCTCTCATTGATGTTTCTAACTCTCTATTCTTCTTTCTTCTTCGATAAAAATATATTTTTTAAAAAAAAAGAAATACAAGTGCCAAATTCCATTTATTTGCTGAGTCTGCAGTATTTGAGATATTGTTCTTTAACTCTGAATTTAAGCATCCTCTTTTCTGGTTCTGTTTGGATCACAGCATCATTGACTGTTACCCACCGAAATCTACAATATTCTGAAACTGCCTCTTCAATATCTTTCTTGAAGCATTTTCAATTATTTAGCTCACAGGCCCATCAGGATCCTCCTATAATTTTAGCTCTAACAACAGGGAACTGACATCCCAATTACACCTACCTGTTTGCATCTAAATTATGATAATACTTATTAGAGCATTATTATCTACTACCAGAAATACATTTTCTGAGCATGTTACTGCCTAGTCTCTCTGAATTTCTTTGCAAATACAGTTTGGTGTTCCAATTGTTTGTCTTTCCTCAGTCATAATAGCCCTTCTTGGTCCCTATTCCACCTCCTGATTCCCCTGGTTTAGGACTTTTACTCTGATAACCCCAGTTCTCCAGGTGAGCAAGGATGCCTTTCACACTCTTCTCTCCAGATGCCCAATTGAACATCACCCAGTGTCCCAAACTCCTGTTCTCTTTCTAATTCAAATCGCTGGGGGCTGAGCCCTCAATATTTTTTGCCTTATTTTTAAATTGATTTTAGAGAGAGGGAGAGGGAAAAAGGGAGAGAGAGTAACATCATTTGGCTCCCCCCTGTACACCTCCTACTGAATATCAAGCCTGTTAATGTATATTTCTACCAATTTACCATTTGTCATAGATATTGAAGAAATTTATTCTACACACAAAATAAACCATAATGATATCTAACTCTCTACCAATATTACAATTTAAAAGTCAGCTGGATCAAAAAAATACAGAACACTTTCCCTTATTTCCTAAAAATAAAAGTATACTTCATTCCTTTAAACATAGCTTGCCCACTTACACATATGCAACAAAGACCTGGAGTAACATCAGGATTAAATTTTCACCAGAACTCTGCTTTGGATGAGGGGCATGCATGTGTGCATGTGGACATTGAATTAAGGCTTTACTTCTATTCTGGGCTTCTATTAATCTAGGGCAGAAAAACATCTAAAAACACCCACCCTAGACCTTAGAGTAGACCAACGGCTTATTCTTGACTGGTTTTTAGAACCACCTGGGAAGTTTTTGAGAAATACCAATGCCCAGATTCCATCCAGACCTATTATATAACAGTCTCTGAGTGTGGGACTCAAACCTCAGTATTTTTTAAAGAACCAAAAATAACTGTTATATACACCCAGGGTCAAGAGCTGCTGCAATAGACAACGTTTCTGGCTTTTGTTCCCTGCCCTGTCATGCCCTCACATGACTTGCCCTCAAATCTGTCCTACTCTGCCCTCACAATACTTGACTTAACAGTCCTTTTGAGTGCATTTAATATCCAATACATTAGGCAACTGTAACTCCTTCTAGAACCTCCAAGAGCAAGACCAATTTGCCCCACTTTGAAATTCCCAAACAACACAGTATCAAAGAGAAAAAAATAAGGAAATAGCTCAAGTGTATTTGGACGGGAAATCACATTTCACCTGACTTTACCGCTCTGTACCATTTTTATCTTCTCTTCCCTTCATTTCCCCATTTTGCAGGCAGATATCATAGGCCTCCCCCCAATACTTGTCTTCTTAAATCACTTGTCTCTGGTTCTAACAGAAAATTATTTTTCTCCTTAGTTTCAGCTAAGAAGTGATTCATTTTTTATTGTAACCTCATTAGAAAAGTGGTAGCAATGGAAAAGAAAGCCAAAATGTTAAAATGCAAAATATTAAAACATAAAAGGTTTAATTAAAGATTGGCCTGCAATGACAATAATACAATACCAAATACAAAAGATCCAGTTCCTTTACTTGAGCTAGAATAAGACTCAGAGCCACCAGTTAGCGAGCAACTTCTGTGTGCCTGGCATTCTATCAGGAGCCCTAATCCTTATGGCATGACTGCATACCCATCACCCCAGTTTTGTAATTAGCCGCATAGCTGAAAAGAAGCTGAGTCATGATACAAATTTAGGTTTCTAATGCCAAGGCACATTCTCTTTTCCACATATGAAGATTGAGCAAGCTGGTCTTGAACATGAGATGAATTTGATTTGGACCTATTCTCAGGGTTATGAGACCCACTCAGGATATAGCATCTAATCTTTGTAGAACCTCCACCCTTACCCTTCCCTCTTCATCTTCACCTTTGTCTCTTCAGCTCTATAGACATTCTAGTTCCTGGGGCCAGTTCTGGTAACCAAGCTTTTTCTGACTCCAAGTTTGTAGTTGTCTCCTTTTCTCCTTCCACATATTAATTGAATTTATAATCATTATCCTATATAGTAAAGAGCTAATATACAAATGGTCATCATGCCTTCATGCCATAATGCCATAAAGGCTCAGACACTCAACACTGGAGAGAGAGGAAAGGGGACCAGCCAGGATGCGGCCAGAGAGAGGGACAAGCTGACCTCCCCGTGGTCCCAGGTGCCAGGCAGGCAGGCAGGTGAGAGGTTAGGAGCCAGCGGTCCTGGATTGCAAGAGGCAGTCAGACATCCCCCGAGGGGTCCTGGGTTGAAGAGGGTGCAGGCCAGGCTGAGGGACACCCCGCCCCACTTGTGCACAAATTTCATGCACTGGGCCACTAGTAGTTGTATAAGCTTAGAATAGCTTAACTATAATATCACTTATCTCAGTATTATAAGGGCATAGCTACTCTTATATATAATATTTGATACATATGAAGTTTCTCTTGTATCATAGTTCTTCTAAAATAGAGTTACATTGGTATTATTAGTGGAGTTTTTTTTTTTCAAATTCTTAATATGTTTTACCCAACTATCCTGCAAGATCCCTTTTAGGCAAGGATTTGGGTCATATGCTTTGGTTTTTAAATATTAGATGTATATAAGTAAAGGCACAATAAAATGTGCTAAGTGAACTTAATCTATTTTAAGTAAAATATGAATTTCTAGGAGATATAAAAGGGTACCAAAACTCAAATTAATGGACCTGCATTTACTTGCAAACCCATAGTTTTTGAGGTCTCTTACTAAAGACAAAACTAGATAGTTACATGGTATGATACAATTAGAAAACAACAAGTCATCTGCTATTCAGAACACAGTTGCCAAGTATACCAGGTAAAATGCATGCTGTGACCACTGTTGAAAGAGAATAAAGGAAAATAAGTGAGGCCACTTCCTCCTTATAAGGTTGAGAATTCAATCTCAGAAATAAAACAAAGCTTAACGAAAGAAGATGAAACACAAGAAAAGCTAGTGCACCAAGAAAATACAGAGGGAAAATGCACTGAGACTCCTTAATGTAGCACAAGAGACACAAAATATGCATGCTTTACACAGAGCAAGGAAGGAAATTTACAGGAAGATTTTGGATTCACGGCATCGTTGAGCTTGAATTCATTTTGTTTTCAAAGACAATGTCAGAACTAAAGAGCGGGTTGGGTGTAGCTATGAAAATTCAAGGGAGTCTTTCTCAATCCCTTTGCTTAGTGAGCAAAGAAAAAGACCTTGAAGAGAGACCAAGAAATGTGGAGTTTGGCAGGATAATGTACAGAGTGATAGATTGTGATGTCAAGAAAATTGTGCACTTAGATGCCCAGGAAAGGTATGTCTTATATCTCCCAGCTCTTTATTCCCATTTGGGGCTCTCAATTCCTTGAGAGTGAAAGACAGTGCAGTATCTCATCATTTTGTCCAGGAACTCTTACAAAGGTCAAGGCAATAGAACCCAAGTCAGCTGGAGGAGCTCACAGACTCTAAGCTCTGATTATAAGGCCTTAAATCCAACTCCAACTTCCCTTTGGCTTAGGAAGAAGCTATTAGCATCTTTTGAAAGGCAAAAACTCACTCTCTATAAAAACGCAAAAATACCAATGCAAACACACACACACACACACACACACACACACTGGAGCTCTTCTATAAAGACCAAGAGCTACATTGTAGATATACAGGAGGGAGCATTCAGAGATATCATAGCAAAAGCTGTAGACACGAAGGGGAAAACAAATATATAATTAATAAAGCATAAAGATATCACTCAAATTCATCCTAAAGTTCATTTTTCAAAATGTGAGGTTACCAGAGGTATCTCCCCAGTTGACCTGAGATGCTGTACAATAAATCAGGTTACTGCAAGGTCATTGTGTTAGTATTTGGTGGTTGTTTTTGTTGACTGTGAAAATATCCAGCTTTAAGAGATGCTAAGAGCCTCAAAACAGAAGTCAGGGTAGGAAAATAGTGGCGGGGGAAATGCCTAGCTCTAGATATAGAAGCCAATATATATACTATTAAAAGTGGAAAAATAATAGTATTTTGCTCCCCATCAAAAACTGGTATTATAAACAAATCAAGATTCTCATTTTAATAATGATCATATATGTTTATTGATTGCCAGCATAAGAGACACCATTAAAGGGAAAAATATTGTCCACATTCCCCTAATATATACAAATTTGCAGGCTTGAATATCTGTAAGTGATCTTCAACAAGAATATCCACCTATAGAACCTGCTCCTTATCTATACAAAATGACCCACCATGAAGATATTGTTTATTTTCTAGAGGTGACAAATCAATTTGATTCATGTCAGGTGCCTATAAACCTGAGGGTGGCCAAGATTTTAGGTAAAACCTATACACTTATTAAGTTTACAATATTAATTTTATTTGCATTTGTCAAATTACCCAACTAAGTTAACTCACTACAGAAATATATATAAATGTATTATGCCAAAGACTACAGCTGTATATTTGTAAAACTGCTTTCATGTGACTAAAAAATTATGTTACCATTTATCAAAATATCAAAAGTAAGAAATAATTCTCAATGCTCTGCACAAAACCATATTATGTTTGACACAAATAATCAGGAATGCCTGTATTTTATTTTATCATTTGGACGTTCAAATGATAAGAGATTACAAAAAAAATAATAGGCTGCCACTAAGAGGTTACTATAGTAAGCAAAGGCAAAATCAAAACTAATACATTTAATTAGCAAATCAATAATTTAAAATGTTGTTTATAACAAAAGCTATATAATAGGGAAGGTTGGAAGTAATCGAGTCAAATAATAACTCATGTCATTTTGATACTAAAATGCAAATATATAAAATAGTAAAAAGGACTTTAGATAGTAAAAAGGACTTTAGATAATAGAAAAAGTACTTTAGGTAATATGACAATTTTACTTCCATTTAAACTATAAGTAAACTAGACCTCAAAATATTTAATAACTACTTCCATCACATTATTACTTATAAAACTACATTTTATATATTATAGATACAATGATGGTAAAATAAGTTTATGATAAATTCCCAATTCCAATATATAACTTCTAAACACTTTTCTTAGAAGTCATTAAAAGAAATCAAAGTTCCTATTTGCATTACCTAATAGCTTTTGAACTTAATTAAAAGAATTTAGATTCTAATCTAATAATAAGAAATAAATGGTATGTGGAGATGTAAGAAAATAACTTTCTACTAATCATTATATCATTTGTCTAGAAAGAATAATTATATTTTTTGAAGTTAGAGGGTATGCTGAGATTTATTTTTTTTAACTTGGGGGCTCTTATTTCCATGATAACCTAAAAAAAATTAAAATGAGCACATTTAAATCATCTTCTGCAAGGCAATCTGTGTGCCCTCAATAGCGCCTGTATTCACAGTTCAAATGGCACCAAAAAGCACTAATTGGGTTGAAGTCCATGAGAAATGCATGGACTAAAATAAAATAAAAACATAGTTTCATTGAATTTAACAAAACCTACATAATGCCAGTCATTTCAACAACCATAAAAAAAGGTTTCCAGATCATTTCAGACTCCAGTCACATTAAACTATATTTTCAGTTTTTATTGGTATAGTATTGGCATTGATATTATTTGCATCTAATTTCCAAATGTGTTTTGTATTATATTCATATTAAGGTTTAAGCATATGAAGTTGATTAGGTTTGTACATCTGTAAATAATATAAGAAAAAATATTCACCAGTCATGATTCATGAGAAATCTTCTCTTTAAGTGGAGTTGCTGTATGTGCTCTCATATGTGTCATCCCAAATCACAGATTGTTTTTTATCTCAATGGGAGCTTCATTTATAGTGTAATTTGTGTGTGCACACACTTGTGTTTGTGTAGTTTTTGCAGTACTAAAATAAACCATATGATAATTAAAATATTTATTCAACTTGTTACTAGTATCATAAAGACTAAAAGCATCTAATATCTAAAGGTAAAGATAATAGTTTATGTTTTACTCATTTCTGGAAACTTCCTTTTTCATAAAAAGGGCCAGATGAAAAGTCCCGGGGAACTACTGATCTTTCCTTTTTTTTAATATATTTTATTGATTTTTCACAGAGAGGAAGGGAGAGGGATAGAGAGTTAGAAACATCGATAAGAGAGAAGCATCAATCAGCTGCCTCCTGCACACCTCCCACTGGGGATATGCCCGCAACCAAGGTACATGCCCTTGACTGGAATCGAACCCAGGACCCTTCAGTCCACAGGCTGATGCTCTATCCACTGAGCCAAACCGGTTAGGGCAACTACTGATCTTTTTACAGTCTCCATAATTTTACCTTTCCTATAATGTCATAGAGTTGGAATGATACATTATGTAGTCTTTTCAGATTGGCTTCTCTCACTTAGTAATATGCATTTAAGGTGTCTCCAGGTCTTTCCGTCCTCAATAAATCTTTTTTTTTAGCACTGAATGATATTCCAATGTATGGATGTATCACGTCTATTGAAGAATATATTGGTTACATCTAGGTTTTGACATTCTGAATAAACACTGCTATAAACATCCAAGCTCAGGGTTTTGTGTGGACAAGTTTTCAACTCCTTTGGGTAAATACCAAGGAGCATGATTGGTGGATTATATGGTAAGAGTAGGTTTAGTTTTGTAAGAACCCACCAGACCATCGTACAAAGTGTACCATTTTTGCTTTCCTACCAGCAATGAGTGAGAGTCTCTATTGCTGCCCATCCTCAGCAGCACTTTATGTTGCCAGAGTTCCGGATTGTTGGCCATTCTAATAAGTGTCCAGTGGTATCACCTGGCCGTTTTAATCCCCCTGAGGACATATGCTATGAAGCATGTTTTCACATGCTTATTTACAATCTGTACATCTTTTTTGGTGTTAAGGCCTTAGGCCCATTTTTAAATCAGGTTGTTTGTTTTCTTAGTTTTGAGTTTTGAGTTCTTTGTATATTTCAGCAGATGTGTCTTTGCCAATATTGTTTTCCAATCCGTGGCTTGTCTTCCCATTCTCTTGTCATTGTCTTTCACAGAGCAGATTTTAATTTTAATGGAGTCCAGCTTATCAGTTACTTCTTTCATGGATCCTGCCTTTGTTTTTGTACCTAAAAAGTCACTTCCATATCCAATTTCATCTAGGTTTTCTCCTATGTTATCTTCGAGGAGTTTTGCAGTTTTACATTTTACATTCAGCTCCATGATCCATTTTAGTTAATGAAGGGTGTTAGATATGTGTGTGCTGATTCTTTTTATTTTTTTTTAACATGTGGATGCCCAGTTGTTCTATCACCATTTTCTAGAAAGAGTATTTTTGCTCTATTGGATTGCTTTGCTCCTTTGTCAAAGCTCAGTTAACTCTATTTATGTGGTCAATTTTGGGCTCTCTATTCTGTCTCATATATCTCCTTGTCTATTCTTTTGCTAGTACCACAATCTTGATTATAACAAAATAAATTATGCAAAGTTACTATAATTTATAGCAATTACTACAAATGTTGATTTTAGAACATTATAGAGGCAGGACATGAGTAGGGAATTAGAAGTTTAATTTTAATAATTTATATTTCCAATGTAAGTATGATCAAAGATCAGATGGAATCATTAAGAGTCGAGGTTGATCATGGAAGTGAAAAAAAAATAGATGTATGATAAAGAAAAATAACACTTTGCTCAAGTGAAAGTATTACTGAATTTAACACCCAATCTTGAGAGATAAATGTGCTTTTGTTTTAAAAGATGTTATCAATGTTAATCATCTCCAAATAAAAGTAGCATGGCATAATAATGGCTGAGAAGAAACATTTATTGGACGCATATTTTGTGGGAAGGTACTTAGACTACTCACACAACACTACAATATAGGCATTATTATTCCCAGAATACAAATGAGGAAAACAAGTTGAACTCGAATCATAAGAGCATAATTCTAGTTCAGGCTCTTCCAGTTATGAGCTCTGGAGCTCTGGGGAAATCACAGCCTCTCTGAGGTTTCGTTTCTTCACCTGAGTATAAAGATGATACTTGCCTGGCTAACCTTCCACCGTTGTTTTGTGATGGCATTTAGATAACATCAAGAGCCTCCATGTTGTAGAAAGCGCCTCACAAATATAGGGGTTTATTACAGCTATAAAAGTCACGCTGATAGAATCAACACAAGCAATAGCAAAGTGGTTCAGAGCTCAGCCCCTGACATCATAGTAAGCGTGCATCTTGGCTGTGTTATTTTTTTCCTTGCTAACCTTAGGAGAGCTATTTCATCTCTTTGTACCTCAGTTTCAATGCTGTTATAATCAGAATAATGATAACGCTTATTTAATAGAATCACTGTTAGGATTAAATAATGCAACAATATTCAAATTTCTTAGAATATGTTAGCCATACTAATTTCTGTATGGAGAACCAGTCTCTCAGCATCTTTGCCAATTTTCATCAATGACTAAATAATGTGTGTATTAAATTCTGTTCGTATCAATAAACATTTATTAAAAATCAATACTAGCCCTAACTGGTTTGGCTCAGTGGATAGATTGTCAGCCTGCAGACTCAAGAGTCCCAAGTTTGATTCTGGTCAAGGGCATGTACCTTGGTTGTGGGCACATATGCAGTAGGGAGTGTGCAAGAGGCAGCTGATCGATGTTTCTCTCTCATTGATGTTTCTAACTCTCTATCCCTCTCCCTTCTTCTCTGTAAAAATCAATAAAATATATATTTTTTAAAATCAATACTGAAAAATACTATGCTAGGTATTTTAGAGGATGCAAAGATATATAGGATAGAATCTCTGCATTTTGGTAACTCAGCCTTCTGTGATTAATAACCTTAAATAATCATACTAAAAGACAGAGTGTGATATATGGGAGTATCAGAGAAAAAGTCCTACTATATTTCAGATAGAAACAAATATTTAATCAACTTCAATTAACTTGAGTCAGCCCAGCTCCTTGGTCCATGTTAACTGAGGGATAACATATAAAGTACTTTTAAAACTGGAGAATGCAATAAAAATGTATACTCATAATTTTGTTTTGTGTTTCAATATGAAATTGAGATGTAGCTTTTATACTGAGAGTACTAGTAATTGAGTTATCCTCTGGAAATTAACATAACTGGTACATGGATTTGAAGTTGTTTTTCCCCAAAATGCAGGTGGATCTGTGCTGCTCCATTCAAGTTTTCTTATTATTATCACAGCCCACATTAAAGACAAGTGTCGATGCTTGGGACTCAGTCTTTAAGCATGGAACAAATCAAAGATAAACGACATGTTAGAGATTGAAGCTGAAACCTCATTTCTCTTGGTTGCTACTCTGTAATCAATCTGTTGAATTCAGATGTCCACACACCACACTGAAAAGTTGCTCTTTTTCCTTTTCCCATGCAAGGTCAGCAAGTATTTACTCCAGATCTATGAGGCTCAGATTGTATACTTCAGCTCTTCATCAAAAATTCAATTAAACCATCAATAACACCCCTTCAATACCAGCCCATTTATATTGCAGAAATAACCTTTTTTCTGGTCCTTTGTTGGAATTTTTCATTGTTAGCTACTACATGAAACAAAATTTAAGCATCTCATCTAGGTTTCTTCAATAACTAACCATTTAATTTGTCCTAGTCCTACAGTTTCTCTTCTTTTTAAAGCCATTCTGGACAAATTTTTATAGTGCTCATCAGTTTTCAAAGGACTTCCATTATGTTCAATTAGGTTTTCATTCAATCACCAAGAAGCTAGATAGCTCAAATGAGTGAAAGAAAGAAACGATTGATTGATATCTGAACTATAGTAGTAATTTCTGATACTTTCATACATCACACTCTGTCTTTAAGTACCATTAGTTATGTGTTTATTTCTTTATGAAAATATGAGTCTTCAGAGTGCAGGAATTCTGAATTATCTTTCCAACCCTAATGTGCAAGTACATTACAAAGTGCAAGTTTATTACAATTCAGATCACAAACTTTTAGTGGTTATTTAATAAGAGCTTATTGAAAAAAATCAAACTCTACAATATGTCTCCCACCCACCTAAATTCTAATATTATCTCTTGATATCCTCCCATACATAGCCTATGCTCAAATGGATTCCAAACTGAGGGGTTTAAAGAATAAGAGACTATTTTGTTTCATCTCCAGACATTCTACATTAGTATGTTGTAGGTAGAGTTCAGAAGTATTTGGGTACACAGGGTGGGGGCAAAAGTAGTTGTTTCAAATATTAGAAATGAATGTCCTTTTGTTTGTATAGAAAATAATACTATAATTAATAAATAATACAAGAATAAACTGTTTTTTTGCATATTCACAACTATAAATCTACTTTGCCTCACCCTGTATGTACACATATTAAGGTGATCTTGCAAACTCCAGAACAGGTAAAACTGTTTTCTATTCTCCAAGGCCACTGTGCAATTTCCTAAACCTAGTTTTTTTTAATTATTATTATTACTAGATTCCCAATGCATGAAATTCATGCACTCAGGCTGGGGTCCCCTCAGCCTGGCCTGTGCCCTCTACAGTCCGGGAGCCCTCAGGGTCTGTCCAACTGACAGCTTAGGCCCACTCCTCATAGGTGGAGAGGCTCCCACCACCACCGCTGTGCTTACCAGCAGTGAGCTGGGCTCAGGGCTTCTGGCTGAGCGGCACTCCCCCTGTGGGAGCACACTGACCACCAGAGGGTAACGCCTGCATTGAGCATCTGTCTCCTAGTGGTCAGTGCACATCGTAGTGACCAGTCATTCCACTGTTTAGTCAATTTGCATATTACCCTTTTATTATATAGGATTATCAACCTAGAGTGGTCAGTTTCTTCTCAGATCACTATTTCTTGATGCTCATATTAAATAACACCTCCTGCATGAAGTTTTCTTGATTTATTGCTTTTCTAAGAACCTCTATGACATTTTTCTTATACATTTTTTATACTTGCCACAGTCTACCTTATAGGTATTTGAATAACCGTTATCCCCATTAAAAAATATCATATAATAAATATAATCCCTTAAAAGGCAGGAACTATCTTAAACTTTTTAAAAACTTTCTGATACACTGAGTATAATGCTTAATATATAGATAGCATATAGATAGCTCATTGGAAAAAAATCAGTTGTTACACTGTCTTACATTATTTAATTCCTTGAATTGTCCCTGTAATTTTCCACATTGAAGTTAGTAGCTGTCTCTACTCAGTTAACACATTACATAAACCCTTACTGATCAAAAGATATAAGAAAGCTCCCACACTCACCTTGAATGTGCCTTTCTTCTAAAGCAAATCTGTTGCACCACTAAATGCCAGCAGGCCTACTTTGTTCCGCTGGGAGACATAAAGTTGGGAGCTTCTAATTACCAGCACAGCAGCACACAGCTTTGTCCATAATAGCTTAGTTCTATGCAGCATCGCTACTCTGAACAAGTGAGAAATGTTAACAGGCAGAATGGAATGACTATGTGGATGGACATGACAGGAAGCAGATCCTTGAGGCACTGCTATTGTTTGAGGAAGGGGTACTCATGGTGCCAGGTACAAGGCCTAGAAATGAGGTTCCTGGACCACCCTGTCTAGTGGTGCTCAGTGCCTGAGCAAAGGGGCAGCCTGCTTGACCAAGGTTGATTCTGACACTCACTCCTCATTCAATGCAGGAGAGAAATGAGGCTCAAGGGAGTTTGTCCATGAACCTCTCATTATTTGTAAAAGTGTGATTAAGAGTATAAGTGTGATTAAGAGTATATAAACATCTCCAAATAATAAATGTGTACATGCCTTTTTAATGTGGATATTACGAATACAATTTGGCTCAATAAAGTGTTTCATTCTTTCTATGTAAAATTTCTATGATGATTTTAAAACTTCTGTACTGCCATGATTCCAACAATTAAAAAAAATAATCGAGGAAAGTAAGATAGTCATAAATATTAAAAATTTTGTGCTAAATAGGTGAATACCTATAAAAATACTTATTAACTATTTTTTTACTACTTATTTGTGTGTGCAGTGTTTTCATTCATTGTCTTACTTATTCTTCATGAGAATGTGAAAGAATCACAGAAATGTGAGCCCTCATAAGCCATACCTGCAAGCCCTCTCATCATGCCCTGGACTTTTCAGTTATTTAAACCACAAAATTCTCTTTCTCCTTTGAGCCATTTGTGTTAGTTTTCCTCTTCCTGCAATTGAACCACCTACTAGTAAAAGAGAGGAAAAACTCGAAGAAATCATTAAGTCGTAAAGACTTCCTGATGCCCCTGATGTTTTTCTCTCTGAGCTCCCTGGGTGGCAATTCACATCTTAGAATGTGGTCAATCACAGAAGTCTTATTTCTACTATAAGATTAAAAGTTCCTTGAGCTGAAGTTTCATATCTTATTCTTTTCATAGGTTTCAATGGATCTAGAACTGTATCTTGGGTATATGCACTGCTCAAGAAATGATTTGCCAATTACTAACTAATACTTTCATGTATACGCTTCTTAGCTGAAAGGATAAATGAGTTTTTGTTTATTTTTTGTCCCTGATGCGCTAAATCTGCTCTGATGATTCGTGTTTGTCAACCAACTTGACAACACATGCAAGTCCCTGTGTGTTCAGTTCCTCTGAATCTGCCTTCCTAGACAGGGCAGCCAGGATATGTGACAGCACCCAACCTTCCCAGCCAGATCTGTGGCAGGTGCCACCCTATTCCTCACAGCCAGAGAACCCAAAGGGAAGCAAGTGCATCAAAGCTATGGAGTGTCAGAGAAGCTGCTGGGTGCCATAGCAGATCCATGGGAGCCTCGTCTGACTAATGCTGGTGGGAGAGTAGTCCTAGGAGGTCAGCAAACCACACCATCAAACCTCAGGAAAATGACAACAGAAACCCTTTTATAAGAATCTACACTAATAAAAGAGAAATATGCAAATTGACCGTACTTCACGATGCCAATCAGGAGTATGCAAATTAACCCAACAAAGATGGCCAGTTAATTTGCATATGCAGGCACCGAGCAGCGTTCCGCACTGCCCCAGCCACTCCAGGCCTCTGGGCAGTGTGGGAAGGTGGAAAGGTGGCTCCAGGCCTGAACAAAGGCAGAAAGGCAGCTCCGGGCTGGAGCAAGGGCAGAAAGGTGGCTCTGGCCGGAGTAAAGGCAGTGCTGGCAGCCAGGGGAAGGAAGGCCCATTCTTGCACGAATCTTCGTGCATCAGGCCTCTAGTAGAGAGATAAAAGCCAAACTCAGTGAAATTAAATTAACTCACATGCTACCTCAGAAATTTAAAAAATCTCTACATTGACTTTTTAAAAAATAATCATTCAGCATGTGTTTTTTCCCATCCCTTCCCTACCAACATACAGAGACAAAGAATTGCTTGTGATTTATCAAGGAAAAGCACAGGAGGAAGCCTACATAGTCATGGTGTGCTTGCTCACCCGGGCACAGCCATTCGTTTCGGTGACTGCTTTTTCCTCTTTGCTGTCACTAAAGATTTAAATGTCTAAAGAGAATTTCATAAACATACTTTCTCTTTATGATGCCTAAATTTCTAGAGTGTAAACGAAACATTTTTTCTGGGAAATACAAAATAACTCCGGGTAAATTGACAGTCTGACAAATTATAATATATTGAAAAAAATAGCAAGTGTCTACTAGCTGCCCTCCACACACACACACACACACACATACACACACACATACACAGTGGTTTTCAAAACCCTCTCCCTGTCATCAAGGATTTCACTCTAGTTGGAGTGATTCTCCCTGATATAAGGGGACTCATACCTTGATAATTTTCATTCCCACACTTTACTCTTGACACTCTTAACGCACACAATATTGAAAATCACAAATTATAACAAAGCTGTAATTTTTGTCCCTATGTTGATGATAGATTAAGGACCTTCTCCTTTTCCTCCAAGACTGTAAAGTAGGAAATGTCTGCCTCCGAATGGCCTTTCTCTGCATTTAGTTACCTAGTAGCATCCTTATAGTCCTATTTAAAGGACATCTTAAATATTAAACATGTTCCCTGAATTAAACATAATTGATGTCCATGAAAAATCTAGTCAGTGTTTGCCTATGTAATGCATGCAAACATTTCTACCTGAATGAATGCAAGTATAATGGTATCTTTAGAAATGAAACATATTTTTTTCTATTAGACAAATTAAAAAGACAATAAAATATCACTGCAGGTAGCCCTGTCTATGTCCTTCTAGGTAGCATTAAGGTAAGCTAACCAACACCAACTGGCTAGATTGGTTTAAAAATTTACAGATACTCCTTTCAAATGCTAATCACGCTATTTGCCTGTACAAATTCACAACATTTTTAAGCATCTCACCTATATGCACAAACAATTGCCTATTGCTCCATAGAGAGAAGAGGAAAACATTTTAGCTCAGGAGGTCAGAAATGTGGTTTTGACCAGTACAGATATTGTCAAAAATAAAGATAGTAAATCAATTTAGAGACATTAAAAAATGAGATCATTTAAATGTATTGAGGACTCAATACTTAAACACAGTGACTGAAATGGTGCTATAGTTAATCAAATTTAATATTCAATAAATCCCAAACTGACCCAATGATGAAACTTCAAAACAAAACAAAAACCTACTAACCTGTTCCACCTAATGGGGGTTGGGAGGTGGGAAAATACTAAGAAACTTTTGTGAAGTTCACAGTCCAGAAGCATAGGCTCTCGGAAAGCTGAGACGTGTCAATCACAAGGCCGTAGAGCTCTTCCTCTCGACCCCTATCTTACCACCATATTACTAAATACATATTTACAGCAGTTCCTTTTATCTTGTACGTCATGTCTGGTTATCAAAAAATATATATAAGGAGTAGTAAAAGTCACACAAAAAAACACAATTTGAAGAAACAGAGCAAGTATCAGAACCAGACATGGAAGGGATGCTGGAATTATCAGACAAAAATTTAAAACAACAATGATCAATATATTAAGGGTTCTAATGAATAAAGTAGACAGCATGCAAGAACAGATGGATAATGTATGCAAAGTGATGCAAATCCTAAGAAAGGATACCCAAAATGCTAAAGTTGAAAAACTGTAACAAAAATGAACAATTTGCAGACTGAACACAGCTGAAGAAATAACCTCTGACCTAAAGCATATATAAAAAGAACCCCTCCAAACTGAAAATAAAAAAGAACAACAATGGACTAACATCAATAGAGTCGACTGATCTTCAATAAAGGAGCAAAGGCAATATAATGGATCAAAGATAATCTTTTCAGAAGATGAAGCTGGTAAAACTAGACATCTACATGCAAAAAAAAAAAAAAATCAAGACACAGACCTTAGACTTTTCACAAAAATTGACTCAAAATAGATCAGAGACCTAAATTTAAAATTCAAAACTATAAAACTCCTAGAACATAACACAGAAGAAAACCTAGATGAACCTGGGTATAGTGATGACTTTTTAGATGCAACACCAAAGGTATGATGTATGATGTATGTAATAGACAAGCTGGACTTCATCTAGATTAAGTACTTTTGCTCTTTGAATGATAATCTCAAGAAAATGGGAAGACAAGCCACAGATTGGGGAACAATATTGGCAAAAGACAACCTGCTAAAGGACTATTGTCCAAAATATACAAAGAACTCAAAATTCAACAATAGGAAAACAAACAACCTGATTTAAAAAATGGCCCAAATACCTTAACAGATCCATCAGCAAGGAAGGCATATAGATGGCAATTAAGCACATAAAAAGATGCTCCATGGCTGGCCACTGGCTCAGTGGTTGAGCATCAACCTATGAACCAGGAGGTCATGGTTCAATTCCAGGTCAGGCTATATTCCCAGGTTGGGGGCTTAATCCCCATTGTTGGGCATGCAGGAGGCAGTTGATCAATGATTCTTTCTCATCATTGATATTTCTATTGCTCTTTCCCTCTCCCTTCCTCCTCTCTGAAATCAATTAAAATATATTTTAAAATAATAAAATGATGCTCCATATCATATGTCAACAGAGAAATAAAAAATAGCACGGAGATACTACCACACACTTATTAGAATGTCCAAAAATATGGAACACTGACAACAACATCAAATGCTGGTGAAGATGGGTTGCAACAAAAAACTCTCATTCATTGCTGGTGGGAATGCAAAATGGTAGAGACTTTGCAAGGCAGTCTGGTGGTTTCATATAAAACTAAAAACACTCTTACATTAAATTCAACAATCATGCTCATTTTTATTTACCCAAGGACTTGAAAATTTATATCTACACAACAACCTGCACACAGATGCTTAAACAACTTTCTTTATAACTGCTAAAATGTGGAAGTAATCAATATGCCCTTCAGTAGGTGAATAGGTAAATAAACTGTGATTCTTTCCTATAATGGATTATTTTTCAACACTAAAAAGAAATGTTATTGGGCCATGAAAAGACCTAGAAAAACCTTAAATGCATTTTACTAAGTGGGAAGAGCCAAAATGAAACACACACACACATTGTATGATTTCAACTATGAAATTCTGGAAGTCAAAACTATGGAGACAGTAAAATAAATCAGTGGTGTCCAGAGGTTAAGGTTGCAGGGAGACCTGAAAAGACAGAGCAGTGAGAGTTTTTAGGGTAATTAAAACACTCCATATGATTTTATAATGATAAATACAAGTCATTTATATATTTATCTAAACCACAGAATGTGCAAGACTAAAAGTGAATCCTAGGGTAAGTTATGGACTTCAGATTATTATAATTTGATAATATAGGTTCATAGGTTCATCAGTGAACCACTCTAGTGGTTAGTGTTGATAAGGGGGCAAGCTATGCATGTGTAGGAGTACAGGGGATATTGGAAAGCTCTGTACCTTTCTCTCAATTTTTGCTGTGAACCTTAAACTGCTCTAACAATAAAAGTATTTTCTTAAAAAATAAAGTTATAGCCCAGCCAGGTGGCATCAGTTGTTTGTGGCATCATCCTGATACACCAAGGTTGTGGGTTCCATCCCTAGTCAGGGCACATACAAATATCAGCTAATGAATGCATAAATATATGAAACAACAAATCAATGTGTTTTTTCCCTCTCCCTTTCTCTCTATCTGTAAAAAAATAAATACCTGAATAAATAAATGCAATTATAGTCAAAATATTAAAGTCTTTGTATCTATTTCTGTTTTTTAGTACTATGCTTTGACACTAAATTCCTATGCTTTGACACTAAATTTCTGGTGTTCCTTTGGCAGGAAATGGAGATAACTTTCTTCCATTACTCATTTGGTGTTCAGGTCATCCTGATAAGCAGGGGCATATATTCTTTGAAACCAACTCCAAAACCCTGAGAAAAGATGACATTGCAAGAAAGACGAAATGGAGACTTCTTAATTTAGAAATAATACTGTCATTGGGCACCTGCTTTGGTGTGACAGTCAATGTAGCATTAGAAAAAGAAAGTCATCTTAGCAGTATAATAAAAGAGAGTTGAATTAGAAATATCGATGCAAACATAACATTTTGTAAAAAGAAAATGTTAATTTCTGGTAATAAAAAAAGGAGACAAGTAGCTTCTGTGTCATCCTATTCTACCTCAAATGCTCATGTAAGGTAACACATCCAGTATTCGATCAGTAGGCATCCAGATTCAGTCCTATGACTACTTTCTAGTAAAGGCCTAGTCTTCTTAAAATCAAATGATTCAATCTATGCAGGCAAGACAACTCAAAATAAATGAGATACCTGTTGTCAAAGCAAGGACAAGTTCAGAGTAACATCAAGGTAATTTTAAAAGTGATAAAGAGATTGGTCTGAAAAAAAGAGCTACTAGTGGCCAATTTATATCAATAATCTCTTCAAGACAATCCCTTCTCTACTGTGGGCTCTTCGTAACTGCAGGACAATACCCTAAAGAGTCTTATGAGCTCTGTTGTTTAATTAAAAGTTCTGCAAAGATACCTAAACATCACTGTGTCTGTCTGAAAGTTTCTAATGTTGCTCTATCTTAAATCATTCTAAGGTCTTAGCAATGGTTCTTATAATTTCACCCTGGGTTTAATCTTTGTGTTTCTTATCTTGAGAATCATTTACTGTCTGAAAAAAAAAAAAAAGCAACCCTTTTTACCTTTTATATTTCTTCTAAATTCCATTTTATTTTTAAATTAAAATGTTTTATTTAATTATTTCCATCACCATTTATCCCCCTATACCCTTCTACCTCCACCCTTACCTCCACTCCCTGCAATCAGTATACTGTTGCCCATGTCAATGAGTTTTTTATCTTTTTTTCTATTTGGCTCAATCCTTCCACCCCCAACAGCTAATTTTTAATACATCTCTCTCCTTTCTCATTTTATTATTGCTAGCTAGAAAAAACTAGGTGGCACCTGTAGGACTATGCCTGGAAATATCTTTAGCTATATCATAAAGTTCATTTAGAGCAGTGGTTCTCAAACTTCCTAATGCTGCAACCCTTTAATGCAGTTCCTCATGTTGTGGTGACCCCCAATTTCATTGTTACAAATTGAACTTAATTAAAGCGTAGTGATTAATCACAAAAACAATATGTAATTATATATATGTTTTCCGTAGGTCTTAGGCGACCCCTGTGAAAGGGTCGTTCAACCCCCAAAGGGGTCGCGACCCACAGGTTGAGAACCGCTGATTTAGAGACTTTTCTTTTTTCTATGCTAATGCAGGCAGCAGTTTTGTTAACTTCCTCTTAATATATGACTAGGGTCTCCTTTTCTCCAGCATTCAAAAACATATTCTTCCAGGCCCGTGTGCTCAAGAACCAAGGAACCAAGAGATCACTGGTTGGGCACTTGCCCGGTTATTGGCTCAATCCCCAGTGGGGGGCCATGCAGGAGGCAGCTGATCAATGATGTTTCTCTATCATAGACGTTCCTATCTCTCTATTCCTCTCCCTTCCTCTCTTTCTAAAAATCAATAAATGCATTTATAAAAAAAATCTTCACTTTCCATTAGCCCTACCTGACCGCCTCCTTGAGTCCTTTTGGCTCCCACTAACACCTTCCTCAAGGCCCTCAGACTATCTCTCACAATATCTTCAAGATCCTTTCAATGTCTACTGATGACTTCACCTAAATCTATTGCCCTTAGTTTTGGTGTTTTATTTCAATAGAGCCCCACTTCCAAATTCAGGATTCTGTTCCTGTTAGCATTGCTGCATAACAAGTGCCCCCAAATTTTAAAACAGCAAAAATCATTCTATTGTCTGCCATGGTTTCAGCTGGTCAGGAATTTGCGAAGGGCTCAGCTGGATAGTTATGAGCTGGGTTCTCTCATGTGATCACAACTGAGCCTTCTACAGTTGGAACACTGGAAGCTAGCGTATCTGGGGATTAACCAAACATCTTTTGGTTTTATTGTCTTAAGGCGTATCCATGCCATCTATCTCTGCTCATGAACTAGTTTTGGCTTCTTCACAGCATAGCAACCTTAGGGCAATTGGGACTATTTACATGGCAGCTTGGAATTTCCAAAACTAATGTTCCAATGAGTAATATGGAGACTGTATAGAGTTTTTTTTGGTGTAGCTATAGAAATCATGTATTGTCACTTCTACAGCATTTCATCCATTGCAAGCAAATCATAAAGTCACTCAGATTCCAGGGGAGGAAAATTAGACTCCAGTTCTAGTGACGAGGTTCTATAAATCCATATGGGGGAGAGATACTCTTGCAATCATCTTTGGAAACTAGAATTTGATATATGGTCTGACTGGAGGGTTTTGTTTGCAAGGCCTACACGTTTGACCACTTTTCCATATAGACTAGTTCTAAGTTTCAGTGTTAAGACCAGTAGAAAGGTATATTACAAGTAATTTAATAAAATGATGGTTGAAATTATAAAAACTGAAATTAAATTATTTTAAAATAAAATAGAACTCATATAAAGTTATCACTGTTATTACATCACATTCATTTACTTAGATATGTAAAAAAAAAAAAGGGGGGAGGGGGAATTACAGCTACCTCATATGCTGTTTTACATATTATAAAGCCAGTTTTGTATATTCCAAAGCCTGATATGATTATATTTAGGATGTGGATATTGCTCCTCCAGGTTTCAGGGTGGAAATACACTGAAAACTGCTGTCATAGCCAATGAGAAGCCATTGAAAACATGAATGTCAATATCAAGTCCTTTTCTGACCTTAGCTGTGACCTTATTGAGGCTAAATATGATTTTATTCATTCTTTTTGCTGCAATTGCTACAATTTATTTTACCTACAGAGGCTATTCCAAATATTTTCTATTTTTCTCAAACCCTAAATCACCCTTTCCACTTCATTTTTCAATAGATGGCTTCAACTCATTCTTTTTTCCCTACCCAAGTTAACAGTAAACCATTAACCAGTCAACCAAGCTAGACACTTCACATTTTTCCTCACCTTTTCTAACTCCTCAACGTCTAAAAATCTGTTCTTAATTCTTACATATTCTATATACAATATATTTCCTTGGTCCTCATAGTTTGAGTTTAGTCCTTTATTGAATTATTTGAATTATTCAATGAATATTTAGCTTGTCCTCTTAAGCCTCTGTTATTCAATCAATTATCCTTGCTTCCTGGCAAAACAATTCACATTGTTTCCTTTACATGACACCAGTAAATTATAAAACTCATTTATTTCATCTCAGACTTCTCAACCTATGAAATTCAGCAGTCCAATTGAATACCAATGAGCATGGATTCTATTCCAAGGGTCAAAAAACAGTGTGTTTGTGGGAGGGGAAGGAAATAGGAATTGAAATCCTCACATTACATCTAGATCCAAAATATTCATCTTAAGTATGGTAGAAACCACAGAGGAAATAAATATCAGATAGTTTATGAGGCTTGTGATAGGTCTAAAATTTCCCCTACTAGCAATCAATTTTACCAGTCTTCACCCATATGTGAAATCTGAAGAACAAAATAATCTGATGAATAAAATAGATCCAGAGACATAGAGGCATGATACAGACTGTTGAATCTCAGAGGGAAAATGAGAGTGGGTGCATGGGAAGAGATTAACCAAAGAACTTGTATGCATATATACATAAACCATGGACACAGACAATAGTGTGGTGAAGGCCTGGGGTGGGGGGTGGGCTCAGGCTAGAAGGGGTCAATAGGGAAAAAGGAGGACACCTGTAATACTTTCAGCAATAAAGATCTTTTTAAAAATAATAATAAAAATACATTTTTTAAAAATGTATGTTCAAATGCAATGACTCATTTTCTCATTTCTAATGTTTCATCATTATCTTTGCTAATATTTGTGTTTATATTTAAAACAATTATCTTTTTCAGGTCACACAGTTAATAACAAAAGTTTAAAATATCATTACAACCTGGAGCCCACAAAATCAAAACAATCAAATCCCCCACCCCAGCTAATTATTTTCCTTGCGACAGAATTATACGCTGTTACTGCAAAGGACTTTTCACCGTTTCCTACATAGAACACTCCATAGAAAATGTTCATCTCTGTATATTTGCCTACACTGTTCTCTCTTCTTAGAATCTACTTTTATGCCTGTTGTGATTGACATAATCCCATGTACCTGCAAGAGCTAGCTATAATGTAGAACCTTTGCTGATGGGCCAGAAAATTATTTTTACCTTTCGGAGTCTCCTAGGATATTTTAGCCAGTCACCAGCATGACATTTACTAGTAGATCTAGAACACAGGGAACACTAAACACAATGTTCAGAGACTGCCCTTGGGATATTTTGACTCTAAAGTGAAAGCCTCCTAGGTCTGGGAAACCTGCTAGTACTGGGGATTAGTGCAAACACATTGAGTGTATTCTCTAAGCCCAACTGGTTTGTCAGGAGCAGTGACTATTCAAACAAGAGGGTGCTGAAGTCCCTTGCCAAGGCTTTGATGGCAAAAAAGAAATGATTTCTGATACTAAAAATGCTACAGGGGTGGATACATTGACTCATCTGGGATAAAGCACATCAGCTTTGAAAGGAAACTAAAAAAAAAGAAACTACATATGTATGTGTGCATGAAAATACATATACACAGAATATATACAACACATAATATATAATGTGTAATATGTAATACTAATTTATAATACACTAGGGGCCCAGTGCACAAATTCGTGCACCTTGAAAGGAACTGTGGGCCTTGAGGCTGTGGTAGGCACAGAGGTGAGTCTCAGCCCACCCTCTGCACCCCTGCCTGGCCCCTCCCACCAAGGCTCCTGGTCCCCTGTCTGCTGGCAGCCCCGCTCCTGCTGCTGCCACCCCCACCTGCTGATAGCACTAGCCCCACCCGCACCCGCTGAAGGCGCAGAGCTATTAGGGCTGGCGCCAGCAGCAGGTGCCAGTGGCAGCTGCTGCCCTGATCACCCCTCAGGAGCAGGAGAAGGTGAACAAGCCCTGAGGGCGATTGGGGCTGGCTGCCGCCACTCACACCCGCTGACAGTGCCAGGGGATGGGGGCTGGCACCAGGTGCCGGCAGTGGGTGCAAGCGGTGGCTCTGGCACCAGCAGCAGGTGCAAGCAGAGCCAGTGCCGGCAACAGGTGCTAACGCCAGGCAGGACCGTAGCACACAAGAGCAAAGAATTTTCAGTAACCACCCGAGGCTCATCCCGATGACAGTGACCTTAGCCCTGCCTTGGTCTGGTGCCCCTGCTCACCTGATGCTTCAGTCGATGCCCGTCATGTTCCATGCACGTCCCCTGGTGGTCAGCGCACATCATAGCGACTGGTTGTTCGTTTGTTGCGGTTGTTCCACAGTTCTGTCTATTTGCGTATTAGCTTTTTATTATATAGATAATTAAATTACATTTACATGCAATTATATGTAATATATAATATAGTGATTAATAAACCACATTTTATTATTGAAACATCTGAAGCTCAGTGAGGGTCAGCAACATGCCCAGCATCAAATGTCTAATAATTTGTAGAGCCAACACTGACGTCAGACTTTCTGACACCACGTATTTAATGTTCCCTTCATCACATTACACTCTTATTAGCGTGCAGTTTATCCCCATGGGTTAGGCGATGAAAACAGACAGACATGGATACATTTTCAAGAGGAGTCCAAGTAAGGCAGAAAGTGGCAACAGTTCCGTGCAAAGTACGTAACAGCTTGAGCATGACATGGCACTTATTAAAGCACATGACCTCCCTGATGTGCCGAGATAACTGTTTTCCCCAGCTCTTCATCCAGACCAAGTAACACTGGACACTGAATGGAAAGAGATAGATGCTTATCAGAAGGAGAAGTCACTGAAGTAAATAGCTTATACTGAATGGAGGTTGCCTCTAATATCCAGAACACTCGAGTTTTGAAGTAAAACATGACTTAGCTTCACACCTGTGCAACAAACTAGAGCAACAAGACGTTTGCAAGGCAGCTACTGTCAAAGAGAAAATATATGCTTTTATCCTACTTCCCCAAAGAAAGCATCAGGTGTTATTTCAGCAACAAAAATAAATAAATAAAATTTAAAACAGCACAACGGTTGACATTTTTCTGCAAGGCATGATTGATTTTGATCGTATTCTAGTTAGCATGGCTCTGCATCTATGCACAGTTCAACAGACCAAACAAGATAACAAGCTCAGAATGATTTTTAAAGGAAAATTTTGACCTTATGGTACCAATTTTTAAGGTACAATCATCATAATTAAACTGTCAACACATTATATAACTAATGTGTGAATTACAATAGTATAAATAAGAGAGTAAAGAACAAAAAATACCTATAATTTAGGGAGCCCTCATGATGTGTAGTTAAATACAACAAAATCCATAAATTGGTGAGAAATCAAAAGAAAAGAATAACTTTTGTGAATGTAAGATCTATTAGAGTATTTCTAGACTATAAAAATTCTTAGTCAGGTATTCTAAAACAGAGGCAGATCCCCACTTGGCAATGGCTTAATAAAAAGAAAGAATTTTGATATTTACTTTCCTAAACTCTTCTATAAGATGACATTATTATATTCATTTGCATAGAGCTCTAAATATTTTAACCTACACGTAATAATTTAACCTATATGAAATAATGTAAGGTGTATACCTCCTGTACTTGACTTCTGGGAGTCAGATGACAGCTCGCTGAAGAACACTGTGTGAGAGAACAGCAGGGCAGGCCATTTATACAGAGAGAGACTCTAGCCCTGCCCCAGGCAGACAACAGGGTGAGCCACTACTGTATCTTGAAATGAGTGCCATGATCCATCACAGCCTGGAACAGAATCTGCCTGCTCTCTAATAGGCTGATAAGAATTAGTCACACTCCGTTTTATAAAGAGGAGATAAAGATTGTAAAAAAGAATGAGTCTTAAGCACATACATTCATACATTTTAATACTTTGCAAGTCACTAAGGTTGTAGTCAAATAGAATCATTTGTCCTCTCACACCATTTCTCATTTCTCAGCGCACTCCATTCATTTCAGTGGTCAGAAGATGACTTTTGAAAATGGCATAAAACATTGAGAAAGCAACTTAACTGCAATATAGTTATTTTGTTAGGGTGCATGGCCAGCTGAAAGAGACAGACTTAATATTCAGGGCCATTCCTCTGGTGGAGGGAGTTAACAACTACTCTGACTCAAGAAGAAATTGGCTAATTAAACTGGTATCTAACAAACCAGCTTCTGTAAAACCGAGAAATCCTATTGCCATAATAAAATGTTGCCCAAGTGTATACTTTCTCAACACTCCTTTTTCTGGAAGTCAGCCCTTCCCTTAAATATGTCTTTGATATGACAACTTTAGGATGTCATGCCTCAAGGCAGAATGGTGTAATGATTGGGCAGAAAGTGAGCTCTGATGTTAGGATGCCTTAGTTCAAATCAAGGCTCAAGCATTCCACGTTAGAGTTGCAATATTGCCCAATACCTCTAACTCAGTTTCTTCATTGCTTTGTGTTTTTCTTTTTCATTTTGTTTTGTTTTAATCTCTGAAAGAGGGATAACAATATTCGTCTCTTAGGTTGGTCTAACAATGAATTTTTAAAGATCTATGTGGATTACTTAGCATCTTACCTAAAATAAGTGTTTAATAAAGGCTATTTATTCTTTTTACTTTTGTTCACAAAAAGACTCCAACTCTCAAAATATATTTGGCCTAAAATCCATCATCATTCCCAAGTACTGACTGACTGTCTACCACACGTTAAGCAATCTATCAGACTCAAGGCTTTCGCAGGCATTTGTACATGGAATTTAAAAACTACCCTTAGGTATATTTGGAATCTAGTATATCACCTGCTCAGTGTTTCTCAGTAACCTTAGGAATAAAGCAAAGCAAAACAAAGTGTTTGGTGTGGTTTTTTTTTTAATGTCAGCTGGTCCATTTTTGTGCATGAATATTGACATTAATATACCCACCGAGTTAAAAAAGAAAAAAGAAAAACTCTATACAATCAAGACATCAGGTGATTCAAACATACCATAAGTCTCCTTTCCTTGACTTATAACTATTATACAAAGCATACATACAGTTTTCTAGGATGTGAGATAGATCCTAAGCCATTGAATGTTAAAAGTTGTTGCTTTTTCCAATTAAATCATTGAGTTGTCTGAAAAAAATTATAATAGCTGTTCAATATTTAACATGTCTTGACAAGCCTGCTAGTCTGAGAATTTCATGGGTTACTGAACTACAAATCTTTCCTTGTCTTTATCCTTTTATTATACATATCAAGTACATGTCAACATCTGACATTAAAAATTATAAATGCTAATCGGTCACTTGGTACTCTATGAATCTAACCACGATATAATGCTTCACCTTATAATTTTACCTTGCTGGAAATCAACTGGAATAATCTGGTCTCTCTCTCACTTTGTTATCCAATGATTACATTCATTTTTCTGACCAGAGTAAAACAGATCCAGCCATTCAACCCCCAGAGTTATTACTTAGCTTTTACTGTCTGCTAATTATATGGATAAGGAACACACATAGAGAAAACAAAAGATCATTAATATGAAAGAAAATATAATACGGCAGAAAATCAAATAGAGAGTTCAAGGATGGCAAGCTCTCAAGAAATGTTAGGTTGGTGGCGGGGGCTGTATGTCAGGAGTTAAGTTCTATCTCTTCTTAACTTGTTTGGTTAGAAAGCTTATTAAGTATCATAGATACTCTCTGAATTAGTATGATCCAAGGAAACCCATAAAATATTTTCTGGCATCTAAAGCTATAACAGATGGCACACCTATCTATATGCGCATTAATGTGAGCTGATATATGCTTGCAGGAAATGAGGGTTATAAAGTGGTGTACGCACAGGGGGCCTTCCAATAATGTAATGCTCACTTAAACTCTTATTTCTTTTATAAATAAAACATGGGAGTGTTTTTTACATTTCTAAGAAGCAGCAACATTCTTTCCAGAAAAACTAAGATGAAAACCTAGCAATACTTCAGACTAAAGTATATATAAATTGATTCATCAAAAAATACAAATATTACATCTTGTATATTTTGTTTTCTCTCCAAATATTCCTTAAGCTTAGTCTGTTTGCATTATGCCATTCCTCAAATGATCATTCACAGAAGGAAATCTCTTTTCCCAAAAAGAAGTTTGACATTTATGTTCATAGCCTTTTATTTCCCTTAAGGAGCCAGATCTGTTTATAGGCATCTCATTTAAGGAACATTCTAATGTGATGTGGAAGGAATTAAGAATGAAGGAAATTGATCCAATTTAATTTAATGTAACATAAGCCAAGTGACTTATTATAGACAAATTCCCTCAGCTGTGAGTTGTTGTCCACTAAAATAAGTTCCATATAAATTATTACATAAATGGAAAGATGAAAAAAATCTGGCAGTCACAGCCACCACAATATTAATTTTTTCCATAAACAGTATCTTGTACTCCTTCAACCAGGTGCATTCATGCGAAATCCTTCAAATACAAATTACAAAAATATTCTTATATATAAGTGATGAGGTTAATTACCCACACCAAGAGATTTATGGAAGGATAAGAAGTCAAACTTTAAAAGATATGAACCATAGGAACCCATCAACCTCTGGTACAGTGGGGCCTTGACTTACGAGTTTAATGCCCTCTGAGACCAAGCTCGTTAAGGAGCTCATTAAGGAGCTCGTTAACTCAAATTACTCTGTCAACTCAATGCAAAAAATCGGCCAAGAGACAGCTAGCTTCTCAAAAAACTCGTTAGTCAGGACACTCGTAAATCAAGGCCCCACTGTATTCTACTATATGGATTGAAATCTCCTCTATTGCAAATATTGAGCCATAATCTCCAAAATGTCCCAGTTAAATTGTACAGGAAATAAAAAGAAGGGAAGATGGTTTCAGCCAAAGACATGGCTTCTCTAGTTTTCACCTATTTGGATGACAGAGTTGTTGCCGGGAGCCGGTCCATGCTTGCTGTTTCAAGGGACCTGGCATATATGGCATACTGTTCTTAATATGTTTGCTCACCTTCTTGGCACTATGTGTTTTAACCAAGGTCTCTGAGAAAGGTTGTTTCCCCAGGTAGGGATTTTCCCCTGAAGTTAGGGAGGGAATAAAACCCCTCAACTAAGTGCCAGGCGGGTAATTAATCACTTTAACTATGAACAATCATGCTTAAGCTACATAATCTTTACTCCCTGGAATGGAGATAAGAAACGCCCTAACCTTTGTAATAGAGATTGATAGGATTGAATCAACTGGTATAAATACAGATGTAACAAGACAGCAAGACTCAGAACTTAGAAGTCAGAACTCAGAAGACAGAACCTACACAGAACCTACAGACAGAAGAACTTCGCTGGAGAGAACATGGCAAAAGATCCTGGGCTGAACCTGACTACAGAAATATGGCAAGAGAACCTGACTAGAACCTGGTGACTGAACTTGGCTGGAGAACCTGGAGAACCTGGCTGGAGAACCTAGCAAGAGAACATGGACACAGAACTTGGCTGGAGATTGTGGCTAGAGATCCTGACAAGAGAACCCGGCTATGATGATCACCTGAACACTGCCTCCGTGTCATTCCTTCTTCACCGACTCCGTCCACACCTTTGGGGACCCCTGGACCCGCTGGGGTTGGACCCCGGCAAGTTGTCATTTTGAATTCTTTACAAGGCACATAAATATATTTATGTATTTTAATAGCAAATTATGTTAACATGTCAGTCAGGAGTCCTAAATAAATCAATGGGAGAAACGCCAAACACTGGATTAGATCAGATACTGATGTGGAAGCCATAGATCTACGTGGTCCAGGCAATTTTCAAAGTGACAGTAAATTGAAAACTTTTATAGAAATTGGATACTTCCAGGATATTTGTATTATAGTTTACAAACAAAATCCATTCTCAAGATACTGTAAAGTTAAAATAATATTGATGATGACGATGATGATGATGATGATAAAGAAAATTTGGTTCACCGAAACCGGTTTGGCTCAGTGGATGGAGCGTCGGCCTGCGGACTGAGGGGTCCCGGGTTCGATTCCGGTCAAGGGCATGTGCCTGGGTTGCGGGACATCCCCAGTGGGGGATGTGCAGGAGGCAGCTGATCGATGTTTCTCTCTCATCGATGTTTCCAACTCTCTATCTCTCTCCCTTCCTCTCTGTAAAAAATCAATAAAATATATTTTTAAAAAAAAGAAAATTTGGTTCAACTACCCATCTCCTACTAATGTCCTAGCCAGGGTAAAAGGCAAAATGAAGTCTTAGCAAAGACGTTTTATACTTTCTCTAACATTTGACCTAACACCAGCTTCAGAATGATCTTCTGGATTAAGATCACGGTGGGCGCAGGAGACACAAAACTCTAACTGGAATCCTCTCTAACTGTGTATCTTTGGGCAATGTCACCCTCACACCCAGTATGCAGGGCTCCTGTTCTGGGCCCATGTCTATGAGACCTTAAACTTTAGAGGACTGTCCTTAAAACTGTCTAAGACTCCCACAGGTTGCCTAGAACGAGAGCCTTCCAGAAAGGGTAGTGTACATCCAGACCAGTGCTGGGTCCTATTCACCAGAATCTCCCACCTCAAATTTCCCCACACCATCACCCATTATCAGCATGTTTCTCTCCTTCAGGGAGCTTCCCAATTCTTTACCATCACCCCCATCTTTGGCCCACATGTAGGGTGGGCCAAATGCCCCAGGGAGCTCCAGCACTGTCCATCGTTTTCTTCTAGGGCAGTGGTTCTCAACCTTCCTAATGCCGCGACCCTTTAATAGAGTTCCTCATGTTGTGGTGACCCCCAATTTCATGGTTACAAATTGAACATAATTAAAGCATAGTGATTAATCACAAAAGCAATATGTAGTTATATATGTGTTTTCTGATGGTCTTAGGCGACTCCTGTGAAAGTGTCGTTCGACCCCCAAAGGGGTTGCGACCCCTGTGAAAGGGTCGTTCGACCTCCAAAGGGGTTGTGACCCACAGGTTGAGAACCGATGTTCGAGGGCCACAAGGCCAGCCTGGCTAGTAGATTGCTTTCGAGTGATTTGAGATGTTCATACAGGTAAGACCCCAGAAAAAGTATTTGCACCCCCCCCCCACACACACACACACATACACACATTCTAGGGCAGCATTTCTCAACCTGTGGGTCGTGACCCCTTTGGGGGTCGAACTACCCTTTCACAGGGGTTGCCTAAGACCATCAGAAAACACATATATAATTACATATTGTTTTTGTGATTAATCACTATGCTTTAATTATGTTCAATTTGTAACCATGAAAATACATCCTGCATATCAGATATTTACATTACGATTCATAACAGTAGCAAAGTTACAGTTATGAAGTAGCAACGAAAATAATTTTATGGTTGGGGGTCACCACAACATGAGGAACTGTATTAAAGGGTCGTGGCATTAGGAAGGTTGAGAACCACTGCTCTAGGGGATAGCCTGAACGTTGAGCAAATTGCTTAACCTTTCTAAACCTCCATTTTCTTGTTGGTTAAAGGGGAAAATAATACTTACATCACAATGTTTCTCTGATGATTCAATTGTGTAAAATATGTAAAGCACCCATTACAGTGTACTTAGTGTGATCTGTCACTCTCATCCCACATTAAATGACACCATAGCATCCCAGGTTTGCAGCACACATGCAGAGATGATACACACCAATTGGCTAGCAAAGCTCATTTCATTTGCATACATTTGCATGCCTCCAGATAGAGCAAGTACTCTCAGATTAGTAGGTGGCTTTACTCACCCTTTGTCTAATATTGGTCACATTCACAAAAGTATGTTTTTTGTCACACCCCTGTAGGCATTCGAGTCTGTGGTTTTTATACCTCTACTTCTCTACCTTTTACCCTTATTTATTATTAAGGAATAGAGGGCAAACAGTTTAACCTTTTGGCTAGTGACAGACACAGGTCCTTTTCCAGTGATCAGCATACTGCGGCTCTGCAAACTGCAGCTCTCAAGCCATATGCGGCTCTTTGGCCCCTTGAGTGTGGCTCTTCCACAAAATACCGACTTCTGCGCATGGGCCACGATGTTTCAATCACACTGTACATGCGTGCCCGCACGTGGTACTTTGTGGTATTTTGTGGAAGAGCCACACTCAAGGGGCCAAAGAGCCATATGTGGCTCGTGAGCCGCAGTTTGCTGACCACCGGTAGACAAATACTTGTTACCCCAACGCATGCTTCTCTTGGTATGTGGTCCTCTGCTGCCCCCAAGAGCCTGTGCTCATTTTACCCACTTGCCTTGATGATAGGCTATCCAAACCATTAAGATTCCTTGTTCTGACATTATTGTGTGGAATTCAGTGCGTGGAATATGGCCAGGTATGATTACAAAGTTTCACCTTGTAAGGGGTAATAAATATCTATTCCCCACCTGAAAGTGCTCCTTTCGTGAGATCTTTCGCATAGCACTACCAACACTGTCTTGGAATTATACCATCACTGTCCTCACTAAAGAGATAGCACAGTCAGAGCCACATAATCCAGCCTGGGCCCTAGCAAAGGCTTCCCGCAAAAATGATATCACATCACAATGGCAAATTGAAAACCCTGACAATACCAAGTCTTGGGAAGGGTGTGGGGCACCTGGAAAGCTCACTTATTACTTAAATAAATATAAAATGGTAGAGTTTCTTTGGAAAACACTTACTATATAAAAGAACAATTCTACTTCTAGGTATTCAGCCAAGAGAAATGAAAACATATGCTCATACGAACACCTATAAACAACCATCAGACAACTTTATTCGAAATTGGAGCATATTTATATCATGAAATACTAGTCGTCAATAAAAAGAAATGCGCTATTGAAACATACAATAACTTAAGTGTATATTAAAAGCATTTCACTAAGCGAATGGTGCTATGAACAAAAGCATACATACCATATCAGTCCATTTACTATGACACTCTAAAAATGACAAATCTAATATACAGGAAATGGATCAGTGGTGACATGGGTCAAGGTGAGCTGGATTGAGTGGGAAGAGACAGAAAGAAACTTTCAAAGGTGATGAACATGTTCTATATCTTGACTGTGACGGCATTTACACAGGGTTTTATATTTGCCCAAAGCCGACTAATGCATACTTAAAAAGGTGCATTTCATTGTTCAAGTCAATAAAGTTGACTAATATAAACAAATAAATAGATAGATAAATACCTGGTAATTTAAAAGGTCATAACTGACAACTCATAAACTCCACACGATGAAGTTTCTTTGGCTTACCTCTCTGGAGCCCCTTTTAATGGAATTCTAATAGCAAAACACAATAACATATCTCAACAGTATAATGGACAACAAAAATCCATCTTAAAAATTTTTAACAAAGTGTGATACAGAACATTAGGGTCCCTCTATCTAAAAAATATTTAGTTCTGTCACTCTAATTTGTTCAGAATATTCTTACTTGGTGAACCTTTCTGCAGATATCATCCTTTCTAATAAAGAACCTATTTGAGTCATCACAGAAGCGAAAACAATAACAAATTAATGTGGCAGAATGAGAAAGAGGCTGTACTAATGATGATTGTTAACACAACCACTAAACAGATGCTCAGCTCTTCCCAGAATCAGCCTCACCATCGACGACGTCTTGAGCTTTCCTCTCCTGGCTTTGGACCATCTGTCATTTGGCAGATCAGCCATATTCTGAGACATCTACATTCTAACCGCCATCCTCACACCCTGCGAGTGTGCACTAATTCTAGGCAAGACCATGATTGTCTACTTTAACATTTTGTTTTCCTTAGTTTCATTTGAAACCCTATCACACAAGGGGAAATTTCAGTGGCAAATGCAGCCTAATTGCCTCCGGGAAGGTTCCCTTACCTTCTGGAAGCTTTTAGTAGCAATTCAATAGATTTTCAAACCTTGCAGAGAAGAATACCATATAATTTCCTTTAGTCAAGAATGAAAATTTGCTGAGGATTCGGCTAATTCAGAAGCCTCACAGATTTGGAGCATCTGTAAAACTTTTCTTCTTAGCTACATTTGCATCTCAGTCCTGAATATAAAATTTTAATTAATTACGGCTACATTCAGTTATCATTCTCCTGCTTTCTAAATTCTATATTTCATTTATGAGAAATGGAAACAAGCCATATCGGTATTGCTCAGTGGTTGAGCGGTGATCTGTGCACTGAGAGGTTACCAGTTCAATTCCTGGTCAGGGCACACGCCTGGGTTGTGGGCTCATTCTCCAGCAGGGGGCGTGCAGGAGGCAGCCAATCGATGTTGATGTTTCTCTCTCATGGCTGTTTCTATCCCTCTCTCCCTTTACATTCCTCTCTCTCAAAAAATCAATAAAAGCATATTTTAAATTAAAAAAAATAAATGGAAACAAAATTCTATTTCTTGATCTTTTAAATAGCCCAGTTACTAGTACCTAGTTAATTTCCAAATCCATTTTCTCAGTTGACTAGGGGAAGAAAACAAAATGGAACCAGCTTGCTGAACTCAATAGAAAAAGTTCAGAACTGGAATGAAGAGCTAAATTATCATTTCTAATGCATCAGATCAACAAGTTCCTGGGCAGCCTAGGGAAATTCTACACTCTAAACTTTTCTACTAAATGCCCACTGCATATGGCATCTAAGGTGAGGTGAGAAACGTGGGGGCAATGTTTTATATTCTTATATGGCTATTTCTGGGGGTCCATTTTGTTGAAAGCACGTATATCAAGTTATTACTCTCTTGACAAGCTATCTCATTTTTACCCAGAGCAGTCAAAATACTTGGCTTTAAAAATAAATTGAAAAGAGCTCTTTCATGTGATAAAACCAACTTAGTCTTAATTTAGAGATGAAAACAGACCCTATTGCCTGTGACTCACTGTTTACTGTTCTACTTGACCACATTTTTACTTTCAGGAGACAAAGTTACTCTCTGCACAAATGCAAACATCGAAGTTCTCAAACCAAAAAAAAATTACCTTCTTTCTTCTCCTGTGTCTATCCCCTCCCTTTTTCAGTTTAGAGCACTGTTTATCCTTCTGCCTAAGAATCAGTGCATAGAACTATCCTAAGGGATAGAGCTGTGCTGTACAAAGGATCACATAAGAGGCAGCGGCTGGTGCTCCCATCACTAGAGACCAGCCTCAGCTTTGATTTATTCGCAGCTCCTGGCATGCTAACACTCACACAGTTAGTAAACAAAACAGCCGGCCAACGATCAAGACCATTCACATGTCAGAATGCTCTGCTTACCAAGAAATCACCTACTATATTTGAAAGAACCTTTACACTAAAAACAAACATGGCAGAATCAAACAGAATCAAAGGCAACGCATGTGTTAACTCCACTTCCTCTGGAGAAAAACACTGTTCTCAATAAGCATGCAAACAGATTCATATTCCTGCAAGCACTTGGCAGAACAGTAGTGGTAGGTACTGGAGGCCTCACCATCAGAAAAACAGAAAGGCTAGCATAGCCTCACCCTGCTACATCCTGCTGTCCTTCTCTTGGCCTTTCCTTTCCTAAAGACCAAGTCAGGGAAAGTCAAAAGAAGGATATTTTTCTTGACTGATGGAAATAGAAGATTTGCAGAATATGCAGCTGAAGAATATGCAGTTTCACACATTGCCCTAAAATCTATTTCTGGAATTCTTTTATTAAATAAGACAACTCTCTATTTCAGTTTTCCATGTTGCCACCATTAAACACAAACACCAAACATGTATACACAGTTTTCAGGGAACCTCAGATATCCAGAGCATGCATGCTGTTTAATTCACATCCATGTGCAAACATGTATCTGGCCTCTCAAGGTGTGTCCACTTTAGAAAACAGTTATGATAAGTTCTATTTACCTGTGAGTTTCTGGCCCTGCTTCATTGCAAACCTCACAAATGAGGGACAGAGGACTCCTACCTTGCTTACTGCCCATGATAAATGCTAAATATTTATAATAAAACTGGAGAATCCCTGGCCCTGATGTTGGCAACAAAACCAATTTAAAAAAAAAACAAACTTGGCTGACTAATTCTACAGTACAGAGTTGGCTTCTGGTGCCAATTTCAACACATAAGGATCAATGCCCTAAGAGAAATGTCACACTAAAATTAGTGCAATCATTCTCTTTAATAAGATACCCTTATTTCCTGTATGACTAAGTTTTAGGGAACAAAATTTTCTAAAGAGCCCAAAATTAGTCAGAATCAAATGATAAGTATCACAGACAAAAAGCTACAGGGTACATTTTTCTATAGCTGTGTGTGTGTGTGTGATCCATGCAGTTTTGTACCCGTTTTTCTAACCTATAACTAAGAGAACAAAAACTAAATAGATTTTTCAAGGAATAATTATAACTGGTAGCACCCTTGTCTTCTCTAGTAGAAAAAAAAAAAAACAGGGGACAAAATTCCAAAGCCATTTCTTGTACTATAATTGCTTTCTGTTTAAGGTTTTTATTATTGTACTAGAGGCCCAGTGCACAAAAATTTGTGCACTCAGGGGGGTCCCTCAGCCCGGCCTATGCCCTCTTGCAGTGTAGGACCCCTCGGAGGATGTCCACCTGCTGGCTTAGGCCCGTTCCCTGGGGGATCAGGCCCAAGCTGCCAGTCAGACATCCCTCTGGCAGCCCAGCAGCCCTCGGGAGATGTCCAGTTACCAGCAGGGAGCAGACCTAAGCTGCAGTCGGACATCCTTAGCGCTGCTGAGGAGGCAGGAGAGGCTCCTGCCACCACCACTGTGCTGGCAGCCATCAGCCTGGCTTGTGGCTGAGCAGAGCTCCCTCTGTGGGAGTGCACTGACCACCAGGGGACAGCTCCTGCATTTGAGCATCTGCCCCCTGGTGGTCAGTGTGTGTCATAGTGACCAGTCATTCCCAGTCGTTCTGCTGTTAGGGTCAATTTGCATATTACCCTTTTATTATAAAGGATGGTCTTATTAAGTACAAAGGAAAGACAGGAGATGAAAATCTCAATACATGACATTTTTTTAAATGTGTTATAGTGAAGGAAAAATACCTCTGTCCTCATTTTTCTGCTCCCATGCACAATTCAGTTCCCTAGTGCCCACCCTGTTCCTACTCAGAAGGAGGACCCTCCCCTGATTCCTGTCCAAATACCCACAGCTTATTCCCTAAAAAACCCACTTCATCACGCAACCTGACTTCTTCCATCCTATCTACCCTACATTTGCAGGTCCTCTACTTGGAAATGCTTTTCCCACTTTTCAGAGTTTATAATCCACACTTGAAAAGAAGCAGCCTCTTTGCATCCCTTAATCCATGGAGAGTCACAGCTTGCCCATGCGCTTAGCTGTACCTGGATTCACATGGATTCAGAAGTGCCCTGGCAGTAGCATCTTTTTCCAGACAGGACGCTTACCCATCATTTCCCCCTAACGCTCACAGAGAGAGGAGACCACCCACCCAAACCAGTGCCACCCACCCTCTCGCTCTCCCTCTGGTTCTGTCAGCCCCCACACAGCTGTTCCACAGCTGCCGCACTCTGACTCACACTCATTTCCATGAGCCCCACCTGCTTGCATTTCTCCTTCCCTTTTATCGGTATTAGAAGAAGCACAGGGCTGTGAGCAGAGCCCCCTTCATGTTGCTGTTTAGATCAGATGCATACTTAAACACCTGTTTGGCTAGGGCACAGCAAAGCCTTAAATAGTAGTGTTGCCTAAAAGACAACACCAAGTTCAGTTAAAGAATTATTACAATTAATATGACAAGGCAGCTTTCATACAGCCAATCAAACCACAATACACCACCGCACAAATCCACTTGCCTGCATTTTGCATATATGAAAAGGGCTGTTACTTAGAGAGCTGTAGAAGGCAAGCACTTGTATATAACAAATAGCCAGGTAAGTCCATGTTCTTACAACAGGGCACCATGGAGAAAACCACAGTCCTTGGACATGACAACTCTCTCTAAAGCAGGTAAAATGCTTTTTGAAAATCTGCCTTAGAGAATTTAGGTTGTTTTCATAAATTTCTCCCCTCCCAATCTACTCTGTACTTGTTCATAAAAGTGAATATCCATACTAGATGTCTATATTTTTTTATTTGTGAAGAAAATATCTCTTGATATGGTGATTGTCTACTTTGTCAGTTCAGAACAGATCATTAACCATTTTCTTAACTACCTTTCTTAAAGGGAAAATTAATGGTCCCTGTTTATTTTTCATGTGGCTTTTTTTTTTTAAAGAAACCCTATTCTCCACTTATATAATACGAACACAATCTACCTTTATATAACACACTTTGTTTGTTTAGGTACTTCACAAATATTTTGAAAAGCTTTTAGCCCTCCATCTGTTTTCACGTCCAAGGCCGAGTGCAGTGCTGCCTAGAACAATAAAGTCCATTTCTCTGTCCTGTAAATGTGCCCATTTTTCAGCCAGCGTGGCATAGAGGCAAGGGCTAATGGCCAGTCTGTAGCAATGGCATTTTGTCATGCCGAGAGTTAGCCGCAGGCAGCTCTTTGCCCAGATCAGCTCAGCGCACACTGCCTTGCACTCTTCCCACGTGTAATCACCTTTCTAAATGTCACGGTGCCTGACATGTGGTCAGACAGGCAGGATTCCACCAGCTGGACTCCCTAGACCCGTTCACAACACCAGTCCACTTTCTGTAAGGCTGGGTCATGTCCTCCGGACAGTGTTAGCCTTCAGGTGGTGCACAAGCTGAATCCCACCCCCTCATCCACCGGACACATTCACATTCCTGTGGCCCAAGCATCCCCTCCAGGGCACGGCTTTGCTGATGCCAAACAACTCTGTTTATCTTTCCCCTTTCAACACATCCAGCAGATTTTGTACTTACTTCCTTACTTTCTTCTACTAAAGCTCTGATTAAACTGGACTATGGTAATTTTTTCATGGCCATCCTTCCCCCCACCCCTGACTTTGCCCTTAGATTTCTTCTTAGACTTTAATCTCATTGCTCCTCAGACAGCCCTACGTTGAAGGCTCCAAGTTGTTTCCTCTGTTATATGCTCCCATTCTATTCTCTTCCTTTATATAAAATCACATTTGTCAGCTATTCCTGGTCCTGTGACTGCAGGAACCTTGAGAGCCTTGTTTACAATTCATCCCCAATGCCTGGGAAGGTGCCTGGAATCTGCCAGTTCTCAACTGTTTGAAAATACCAGGTGAATAAGTGAATGCATGGTAGCTTCTGGACCTGTAGCTTTTTTTTAAATCCTCACCCGAGGATATGTTTTTGATTTTTAGAGAGAGACGAGAGGAGAGAGAAACATCAATGTGAAAGAGAAATATTGATCGGTTGCCTCCTGTACGTGCCCAGACTAGGGATTGAAACTGCAACCCACGTATGGGCCCTGATTAGGAATGAAACCCACAACCTTCTGGTGTACAGGATGATGCTCCAACCAACTAAGTTACCTGGTCAGGGCTGTACCTATAGCTTATTCAAGTGTTTATGCCCAGTTTATCCAAGTCAGTGAACAATAATTATTTGAATCAATGATCAACTCGGTAAATTGTGTTATCTGTTTATACTCTACAAATATAGTCAAATTGTAAAGAACTTGTATAACCTAATTTCCCAAAACTTATAAGGATCACAGACATGGGAGAGTAGACTAAAGCATTGGGAATTGAGATTTTTAAGTATAACTTATTTTTAACTAGTAGTATCTTGAAAATATCGTACTGTGCCATGAAAAACTGCTCTGATGTATGTCCAGCAGCTAAACAAAAGCCCATACATATTCATACATGTTCATTATTAAGTATGGAAAAATTAAATTATAGGTTATTCAGAGTAATTCAAGCCTTCACTTTAGTTTTGCTTCCAGTATTGCTTTCTACTTATACTTGCGTTTTTAAAAATAATAATCAATTAGTCATAGTCAACATTTATGTGCAGAGACCATATGAGGCAGTATGGAGAAATGCAAAAGAAACAGCAGGGAGACAGATGGCTCCATGTAATATACATAATAAAATGTCCTGCTCTGCTCTGCCTTACTTGGGCATTAAGCATTCAGTCTGTAATGCTTTATATGCTTTTGCATAGGTGTAGGGTTTTCCCCTCTGATTGGACCTGAAGTTCCTTGGCAACAAATACCTTGACTTTTAGTTTACTCCTTTTTATCACCATCTGTCCTTCGTTCTTACCGTATCGCATCATACATTCATTTTTCAAATATTTACTGAGTGTCTGCTCTGTGTCAGTTACTCGGCTAGACCCAGGATATACAGCAGAGAAAAAAGATAAAGTCCTGGCTGTACTGGAGCAATACTGAATGTGTATGTGGGAGGTGGGGTGGAGCAAAGATTAAACAGGTAGCCAAATAAATATAAAAATGTAGTTGCAAAGGGTGCTATTAAAAACACAACAAATTGAGGGGTCAGAAACTGATAAGGTTATTTAAGATGAAATGGTAAGGAACATTTAAGCAAAAATACGAATATATTGAGGAAAGCATTAAAAGCTCTGAGAAGAATGTTTCAGGCAGAGAGAACCGAAGGACAAAGGCTCTGAGGTGGTAAGGAGCCCAGTGAGTTCCCAGAACATCAGAAAAGAGTTGGAGCTAGAGCTAAGGGAGTGACAGAGGCAGCGAGGTCTAAGATGGGTTAGAAAGGGCCAGATCATGTAAGGGCAACACAGTCACTGGTAAGAAGCTTCGATTTTATACTCACAGAATAAGAAGCTTATGGAACATTTTGAGCAAGAAAGTAACAATCTGATTTGTCAGAAGATAATTCTGGCTGCTCTGGAGCAAATGGGCTAGTGAGTTACAAACATGGGAGCTGTGAGACCAGTTGCCGGACCAGGTAGTCCCCTGAAGTGGAGAGAAGTGGTCAGCATTGAACCTATTTTGCAAGTAGAGCCAGCAGATGTGACTTGCTAATAGTTTGCATGAGAGTTGTGAGGACATAAGAAGAATTGAGGACGACTTCTGGGTTATGGGTCTGTAAAGGGGTGCATGGTGATACAGTTATGAGATGTGGAAGACTGGGGAGAAGCCTGACATGGAGCTCTTAACAGCAGATGCTTCAGAAATGGTAATTTGGTAACTGAAAAACAGAAAAGTACAAATTAATACCATTGCAAGCTGTTTATATAAGCGATAATAAGTACATAGCCTCAAATTCCAATTCTGTAGCATTTTAGAAAGAAGCAATAGTAATCATAGCAAGAACTAGGAGAAAATAACATTCTGAGAAAAAAATCACCTTTAGAAAGTATAACTGAAAATTGTTTCAGACAACCATAGGACGTTATCTTCAAATTTCATAAATTCTAACAGCTCTCATATTAATTTAGATTAGTTTGAAGTTCTTTGTTGAATAATCAGCAATGGTTAAGTTCATTTATCTCTCACTTAGTTAGCAGAAGACATTTCTGTTTATTATTAGAAGAATTTCCTACCTCTAGATACTCATGTTTTCAGAGAAGTTAAATCATCAGACAAGCTAAATCATCTTTATTAATTGTCACGATGGCAATCAGTTGAGAACTTTCAACTTGACCTCTATGTAGGACTCCGAACAGATAAAGATTAGTTGCTATGGTATCTTAATAACGTAAATATCCATTCCATCAAGCCTTGATTTTTAAATTCATCTCAGAGTTTAATAGTGAAGTACCAGTTCCTTAATTGGTGAGGTTTGATTAATATGTCCTTTCTTACATCCACATGGCCCATTTGCTGTAGGTTAAATTTATTTCATTTTTCAAGTTACTACAGTTTGGGGATTTCTGCTTTCCTCTCGTCTCTGATATAAAGTATCACACCTAGGCAACCTGCACTAATCTATTTTTAGCAATATTCTAGCCGCTTAGATTTAAGACTTTAGACATTTAACAAAGCATTTTTGTGTGTGTATATTTGAAGAATAGACACTGGGGCAAGAAGCAGCATTTCATTTGCACACATTTTTTTTTTTAGGAAAGGAGAGGGGTTTTTTGCTGTTTATTACCTAAGATTTGAAACTTTTTGCCACTATACTGCTCAGTAAACCCTAAGGATAGTTTTCAATTGGTCCAAGTTACAATAATCTTGTGAAGATTTACTGCTGAGCTTCATGTTATTGTAAATGAAAAAAATTCTACTCACAGTCCAAATACCAAATGCAGCTTCACATGGGGTCAGGCAGCATCAATGTGCCACAGGCTTTTATCATAAATCAAATACGCTGGAACACACTTGGAGAGCTGACTTCCAAAGTTTCCATGTATTGTGCTGTGCCTGTTTCTTTTTTCCTTTTAACACAGAGATGTAAATCATACACTAATCTAAACACTCAGGGACCTTATTTTCCTCCCTAGAGCAAAACTAAGTTAATGGCGATTCAAAAAGTACTACCATTGTCAGGGAGTGGGGACTCCTTAGAAGGTAGGCAGGGGCATACTTATTCCCTGGCCATTGAATAGGATTTTCCAATTCTATGCCACATCTGTTCCCACAAGACTCCTGCCCGACATTGTGCCATATATTTGCTTTCATCTTATTCCTAGGGGAGGGTTGCTTCCTTTTCTGTAACTACTGTCTGGCCATTTCACGTGTAACTTGTGTAATCATGTACATAGGCTATCAAGAAGCATTAGTTGCATCAGTAAGAAACGTTAAAAGTAATTTTTTTCATTCTTTTCCTATAAAATCAGCATTCCTCTTCTGCTGGGATTATCTCACCCTTTGAAGACTGTCTATTTAATATTCTCTTTTCAAAATATGTCCAACTTATGGCATGTCTCTTTAGCCCTATTTAAAAAAAAAAAAAAAAAAGAATCCAAAGCTGCCATGAAACACTGATTACTGTGTTCACCACATGGTGCTATACAAGTGAGGAGCCCTTGACCTTGACATTGAATTCTGAGTTAGATAACCAACGCAAGTAAATAAGAAAATAAAATGTAGGAAAAAAGTACAGAACTATAGGAAAACATTTAAATTCTAGAGGCCAGTTACACAAAAATTTGTGCACTTGTGGGGGTCCTTCAGCCCAGCCTGTGCCCTCTCGCAGTCTGGGACCCCTCGAGGGATGACCACCTGCTGGCTTAGGCTCGCTCCCCAGAGGATTGGGCCTAAGCTGGCAGTCAGACATCCCTCTGGCAGCCCAGGAGCCCTCGGGGGATGTCCACTTGCCAGTGGGGAGCAGGCCTAAGATGTAGTCTCAGACATCCTTAGCGCTGCTGAGGAGGCGGGAAAGGCTCCCACTACCACCGCTGTGTTGGCAGCCATCAGCCTGGCTTGTGGCTGAGCAGAGCTCCCCTATGTGGGAGCACACTGACCACCAGGGGGCAGCTTCTGCATTGAGTGTCTGCCCCCTGGTGGTCATAGTGACCAGTCATTCCCAGTTGTTCTGCTGTTAGGGTCAGTTTACATATTACCCTTTTATTACATAGGATAGAGGCCTGGTGCATGGGACGGGGGGGCTGGTTTTCCCTGAAGGGTGTCCTGGATCAGGGTGGGGGTCCCACTGGGGTGCCTGGCCAGCCTGGGTGAGGGGTTGAGGGCCGTTTTCAGACTGGCCACACCCCCTTCAGGGTGGGGGTCCCTGCTGGAGTGCCTTGCCAGCCTGGGTGAGGGTCTGAGGGCTGTTTTCAGGCTGGCCACACCCCCTTCAGGGAGGGGGGTCCTGCTGGGGTGCCTGGCCAGCCTGGGTGAAGGGCTGATGGCTGTTTGCAGGCTGGTCTCGGCCCCTTCAGGGTGGGGGTCCCCCCTGGGGTGCCTGGCCAGCTTGGGTGAGGGGCTAAGGGCAGTTTTCAAGCTGGCCACACCCCCTTCAGGGTTGGGGGTCCTGCTGGAGTGCCTGGCCAGCCTGGGTGAGGGGCTGATGAATTTTTGCCAGCTGGCCTCAGCCCCCAGCTACCCCAGCTCCCAGTAGAGCCTGGCTGGAAGTAGGTATCTGGGATTTATTTATCTTCTATAATTGAAACTTTGTTGTCTTGAGCAGAGGCAGGCCAGGGCAGGCAGGAAGCTTGGCTTCCTCCATTGCTGGGGCAACCAAGCCTCCTGCTTGCTCCAGCTCCATGGCTGCTGGCCTCCATCTTGGTTGGGTTAATTTGCATATAGTCGCTCTGATTGGCTGGTGGGCATGGCTTGGGGTGTAGCAGAGGTGTGGTCAATTTGCATGTTTCTCTTTTATTAGATTAGATTTATCTAACTAGAAAATATGTAAACCAACTAAGAAGCTCCTAGAAATAGAAAGTAAATTCAGTAAGCTGGATAATTAAACTAAAAAGTTAATATGTTTCCAAAACTAGAAAATGTAAAGCCAAAATATTTCACATAGAATATTAACAGTAAATGTAAAAGAACTACAGAGGAAATTAACTTCACAATAAAGTAGATCATTTATTTCAAGGAAATTATAAAATTTTACTCAGAAGCATAGGCACAAAATAAACATGTAAAAAACAGATTATGAGAGTGAAAGGAATACCTTCAGAGAGATACAAATTCTTTCCCAAATTAAGCTATAGATTTATTTCAATTTCAATAAGAATACCATTTTTTAGTAAATTAATAAAAATTATGCTAAAGTTCCCCAGATATCCCGGAAAAATAATGAAAAATAACAACAATGAGGGAGGACTTGTCCTATCAGATTTTAAAATGTATCAGAATTAAGAAAGGTGGTACTTTCAAAATAAAAATGAGTAACAAATATGTAAAAATCAGTAAATAAAAATAAAGATGTATTTCAAGTTGACACAGGAAAGATGAACAATTTAATAAATGGAGTGAGCAATGTGTAAAGAAATCAGGTAGATTGCTGCTTCATCCTTAACCTAAAATAAGTTGGAAATAAATAAAAAATTACAGTTAAGAGTAAAACCATAAGATTGCTATAAGCATATAAAGATAATATTTATATACTTGATATAATAGATTACATACTTATATTTTATATTATATTACATTAAACTATACATGCAAAAATAAAATTATGCCATAAAGAGCAATAATCATAAAAGAAAAGTATATTTGACCTCACTTAAATTTAAACATGAATTAGATACCCATTAAAAATGACAGTGTTGATATATATGCAAGCAAAGATTATGTGCATCGATAGCATGATGTCATTTTGGGAAAAAATCAATAAATATATGTTGGAATAACATGACTATATTATACAATTACAAAGTTGGATAGTCAGAAACATAATGTGTTTTTTTTCCTTGAACCCATTTCATTTTCTAATTCTGAATCTCCACCTAGCCAACCTTATATCAGACAATTTAATTTTTGTATTATAATTCTGCACCATCCAGTGATGTAACATTCAACTTAGATTGTGTAAATCAGTTACAATTTGGTGTGACAGTGCAACCTCCCTGCCTATCTGTAAATGGGGCGAGGTTCTGAAGAGAAGTGGCAATCTACTTCCTACGCTGTAGTCCACTGCTGTGTCATTACATTCCGTTGTCTCTCAGTCAAGTCCAGTGGTCAGAGTCCACATATGGCTGCAAGCAGCAACCTGGAAAGGGGATATCTCAGAGATGCAACCATTCTGCTCCTCTCTTCTTCTCTTTCCCTTCCAGCTTGTACATCAGCTGCCCCTCCCAGGTTAGTCATGAAGGTCACATTTAGCCATTGTCATGAGCAACTCCCTGTCCTTTCACTCGTGGATTAGGTAAGATACCTGGAGACCTGGGGCTGTTGGAGGACCCTGGCATGTCTAAATGAACTACGTGTCCAACTCCTTTGCTGTACCAATGCAGGATGGTGTGAGGCACATCTACTTAACTGTCATTTTTAAACTTCAACCAGAAGACAGTGCATCCATCTCCTTTTCTCAGGTATCTGCATACTCCCTGGGGCCTTTTTATGTTTCTGTCCTGCTTTTCCATTTGGCATTGAGCACAAGAGGTGGAGTGTGTGTGTGTGTGGGGGGGGGGGGGCACTGCCCCAAGCTAGTTTCCCCTCTCTCTTCTTCATCTAAAACTCTATTGCACTTTCTCTACACTCAAGGGTTCAAAGGCCTTTATTATGAGAAGGAGGGTGAAAAAGAACTTCTCAGCTCTTTACATCAACTGACATGCTTGGGCTCAGAAGCTTTCCTGTTCCATAAAAACTCATGACCCAGACAGTATACAGCCAGGAGGAGCAGAAGAGATTAGTAAATGTTGTTTGATATTGAAAGTTGTTATAATACATTATGATTTCAAATTTCATGCTTCTACACATATATCTATATAATAAAAGCCTAAGTGACCAGAATGACTGGTCGCTATGATGCATACTGACCACCAGGGGGTAAACGCTTAATGCAAGAGCTGCCCCCTGGTGCTCAGTGCACTCCCACCCAGGGGAGCGCTGCTCAGCCAGAAGCCAGGCTCACGTCTGGTGAGCACAGTGGCTGTGGCAGAGGCCTCTCCCACCTCTGCGGCATCGCTAAGGAGCAGCAAGCAGGCGGGCGGTAAGGAGAGAGCATCCCCCAAGGGGTCCTGGACTGTGAGAGGGTGCAGGCCAGGCTGAGGTACACCCCCCTCCCCCATGCACGAATTTCATGCACTGGGCCTCTAGTCTGTAAACTAGTATGTACACAACATATTGCCAGCTATTGGACTCTGGTTTAGCAACCTCTGTACCTGAGTTCTGGCTAAGACAGAATTTAGAGACAAGACTCAAATACAAGCAAAAGTTTATTTAGAAAGTAACAGAGGAAGAAGTGAGCCTTGGAAAAAGTGAGCCAACTGGGCTGTGTGGGCTCAGGAAACAGGTTACAGAGGCAAAAAGGCCCTTGGAGCTTAGGAAAAACAAAGGCAGAGAGAAAGAGAAAGGACTTTCTAGGGAAAAAAGGGGGTGGGAAAGGCACAGGCTCCAGACAGAGAAAGAGCACACTGAGTCCTTTGTATTGAGGGTTCTTATCTGGAGATCTCAGGGAAGAAACTTAATAAAATACTCATCAGCTTTCCAGGTGTGTCCCCTCGGGCTTGTGCTCTCCACTGATTTGTGTGTGTGTGGCGGGGGGGGGGGGGGGGGGAGTGTCGTCATTAGTCATCATAGTTGGTCCTCATGTCAGCCATGGCATCACCCTGCCTGGCCTTGCTGCTTTTCTGGCCCTGGAGCTGAAACACAACTGAGGCCTAGATATGAGCTCTAGTTTGACCAATTTGCCAGAACATCATTGTCCTGAGGGCTTAATGCTTCAGGGAGTGGTCATGCAAGGGCTTGTTCCTCCTCTAAGGCAGTCTAACATCTGACTAGCAGCATGCCAGGGAAGGAAGGGTCACCCTGGGGCTTTCCTTACAATTGTCTGTTGTTGGGCACCCAGGGCTTTCCACACTGGTGACCTCTGCATGTCTAACTGCCTACCATATCAGATGCAGTTATAGATATAGGCATTAGAGAAATTATGATGATAGCTAGCTAGCTAGAAATTAGCTTGCAGTCGATATATAATTATTAATAATGGTTGAGAAGTGTTTCACAATTTTCCAGCACACATTACATTCATAGATATACATTAAAAACATGTTTAAATGTGATTTTTCTAAATTCACAGCTGTCCAACCAATCTTCTAATTCACCTGTATAACAATTTATGTCTCAAAAGTTATTGAGACAACTACTGGATCATGTAGGCTTACCACATTTATAAGTGTGGCTCAAGCCTGGATTTGAAAAAAATCTTTCTAGGAGAACAATAGACTACATCAGAATTAGTACAATTATGTGTTTCGTTAGGCAAAGTCAAAAGAATCCATAAAGTAAAATCTTGCTTTACTCTTCCCAATATTAAAGCCAGTGGACAGTTAAGCAGGGTTGTGAGGTATTATCTTTCTAACTCCCACCATGTACTACAATCAAAACCTCTTCAGATCATTGTGATATATGGTAGCATAAAATATGCATATTTTCAATATAAACTAAATTTTATTTCTTTATAAATGCTTATCAATTCAGAATAGTACTAGGGACATCTTTTCGTTTAAAAGTGTGCTAATTATAAATCTTATTTTCCCCAACAATAAGGAAAAAAATATGATTAACTTACCATATTAACCACAAACCCAAAGCTACAAATATTAAAGGCAGCTATATGAAGTGAATGGTAACATTGAGATAAGCTAATCATAACTCAGAAATCTCGAGACCTACCATGGATTGCTGATTTAGCGCAGGGATAACTTTCCTGTCATGTTTCAAGAACCATCATATTTTATAATTGAATAATTTGATTTCTTTACCAGGATTGCATCGTGGAATAAGCAGTGATGTCAGAAATTGGTTCTATCTCTTACAGTTTCAAACCTCTAACCTTAAGTCTCCCAAGGGACATTAGTTAAAAGAAAAAGGGGGAAGCCAGAAACAGCGCAATATTCTGACTTTCAGAAACTTCAAGTTTACAAGTGATGGAGAAAATTCTAGATAAAGAAGTTGAGGTCAGGAATAGAGTACAGAGGCAAGGAAATCACTCAGGACCCAAGTCTCCTGCAGAGCCAGACCTCAAGATATTCAAGAATTAAAGCTTCCCTCCTGCAACCCCAATCCACTCTGCCATGATCCCACTGCCAGAATGTAAGCAGAAAACTTAATGTGACTTGGTTACACATTTATTCTTTTCCCTCTGTGATATAATTTCTTACAGCTTCTACAGCCTCAGGGGGCATATTATGGAGTATGTTTCAGTTACATTCCATTAGTCTAATAACAGGGCAAATCTTGTGTGTGTTTTAATTTTAATAATCCCTATGTCCATATAGCATTTTAGCGAAGCACCTCAAAATATATTGTTAGTTCCATGTGATCCTCACAACAATTTGGGCCAAGTATCAGAGTTCAATATAATAAATAAAAACACTTTAAGGTGTGTTAAGAGAAATGAGTTCAATACAAGACATTAGATGCTCGCAAAATGATTACAAGTCTGGAAGGAGCCGGCTCTGGCTGGGCCTCCAGGTATGACCCTGAACACCAAATGCCATAACACCAGGAGGGCAACTGGTTCGGTTACCACCAGAAAGTAAGAATCAGAGGCCACCACTGGGGCTGTTCAGTAGAGAACATTCCGCTATGCCTGTGACCTGAGCGTGGGAAAGCATCTGTTCCTGTCACCTTAGCTGCCAGCTAGAACTGGATGCTGGAACACTGCTGGAGAAACCCACATCTTTGCAACCTGTTTTCTGAGAGAAAGAAAACAACACACAAAGCTGCAGGGAGATGGCTTCCACTGATGTTGTTGTCACAACCTGGTTATTATTTAAAAGGAAAGGAGAAAAGGGAAGACTATATATAGACATGCTATTTATACAGCTTTGCCAAAAGCTGCATTTCATTCTAAGTTTCCCACTAATTGATGGGGGAAGGGACTGGACAAAGGCAGTTTAAGCCCATTCCCCGTAAAGTTTGAATGACATGGGAAGGTGCCGACCTGTCTGCCAGTCATAGCAGTGGCCAGGATGGGCGTGGCCACTGCAAGCACGAAAAAACTAAACATTTAAACTTCCAAACAGAGGAAGTTCCTCTCTCTCTCTCTCTCTCTCTCTCTCTCTCTCTCTCTCTCTCTCACACACACACACACACACACACACACACACACACACACACACAGACACACACACACACACACACAGGCTGGGCCTTCTTGGGACTCTTGCTGCAGGGGGAGGCCCTCCCTGGTGCCCAGGTGCCTCATGGCCATGTAGGGCTCCACACATGGACTTTAATTGGCTTGGACTGGATGCTGAACCACACTGGCTGCAACAAAGAATGGAAACCTTGGACATGTGGCCCTCTTTCTGGCTCTGCTGAAACCCCAGCTGCACCTTTTCCAGGACTGGCTTAAGGGGCAGGAGACTCTGTAACCTGAGAAATTTAACTCCACGCCAATAAAACATTCTTTGCACATCCTCCTGTGCAAGTCTTAGAAAATTCATTTTCTGAAGATATCACAAGGACTTCATTCCCACTTGTGTCTGAGGAATCTGGCCCATTAATTCTTCCTGCATCACCATGCTACTTACATTTTATAAATCTTGAATAAATACTTCTAAATGATAGGATCTACTTTGCTTCCAAACATTAGCTGCAAGGGAATCTGGGAAACATGGATTTTTTTAGCTTTCCAGCCCTTGCAGGACAAGACAGGGTTAGAAATGGATGCTGAGGCCTGGCCAACACGGCTCAGTGATTGAGTGTCAATCTATGAGCTAGGAAGTCATGGTTTGATTCCCGATCAGAGCACATGCCCAGGTTATGGGCTCCCCAGTTTGTGCAGGTGGCAGCCAATCTATGATTCTCTCTCATTAATGTTTCTATCTTTCTCCCTCTCCCTCTCTGAAATCAATAAGAATATATTTTTTTAAAAAAAAAGAAAAAGAAATGGATGCTGAGCACAGACAACCACAGGCACCACAGGCAGGGGCTGGTACTTTGACTTCGCAGAAGAGGAAATGAAATTCAGAAAAATTAAGTGATTTGTACATTGCTTCAATGTTAATTTAAATAAATTGAATCACCAGGCATAGAACCGAGGAGTTTCTAGACCACATCCAGTGTACTTTCCATTTTTCCATTCTATACTGATGATAAAGATTATTAAAGTAGAAAATGAATAAGTGTTCATACTCCATAAGGGAAACAACATTTCCTGACATTTATTTGCTCATCTATCAGGACATTATTATGTTTCAAAGAGGTCAACTTAGGAAGGATATCTAGATACAGAGCACTCTTTCTCAATGGATGTCAGGCAGTTTGATATAGTTTAGGGTGAAGCAAGCTTGCAAATTGTGAGCTCTTGTCTTCCTTCAAAAATTCAAAAACTACTAAAAACCTAGAGACAGAAAAGGGCATCTAAAAGGACAGAATTCATGTTTATTACTTTTACTCCCCAATAAAATTAAAAGCATATTTACAAAGACATGTAAAATTTCAAGGAGTAAAAGAAAAACGTATTTATGATATCTGAATTAAATTCAGATTTGCTATTTGAGCCAAAGATAATATAAATGTAAGTCGAATAAACACTGGTGAAATTATCTCTTAAAGAGATACTAGCCTTAAAGATGTAACTATAAAGCTACATAATGTAATTTGACTCTCTTATCAACTTTCATCTCCTTTTTAGTGATTGGTTCTTTTTTAAAAAGGAATTATTTTTCATATCTTCACTTGTAGATCTTAATTTAATCAAATGTGAAATTTTAGGTGCGTTTTTAGCAGACGCAAACTCATCTCAAATTCACTAGTAGACATAAAGAAAATGGTTTTGGTGTCACTTTACAAATCTTCCAGGTAGCATTCAGTGCTCATTTTTGTGACTACCTCTTTAAAGGGAAGCACTTTGGAAGAGGTCTCCTGAGAGCACTTATAATAAATCTTTCCTGCTTTCTTTTAAGCAGGAAAGAAAAATCTACTTAAGACAATGCTTTAAGGCAAAATGTTACCTGACTTCAGATTCAAACTTTTCACTTATTAGGGACGAAGTTAAAGTCCTCAGGGGGTGCTGAGTCAGTCTATTTTGAGAAGTAGAAATGGGGAAGCTACTTTAGGTAAATGGTGTCTAATGGTGGCAAGAGACAAGTCCCTGCTCTGCCAATATACTCTCTCCTGGAAGTACCACCACTCTATTCCTCAGGGAAGGTACATCAATTCTTCACTGGGAAATAAAAGATGGTGAAGAATAAAAGATGATGAAGAAATAAAAGATGATGAAGGCCCTGACCAGTTTGGCTCAGTGGATAGAGCATCGGCCTGCGGTCTGAAGGGTCCCAGGTTCGATTCCGGTCAAGGGCATGTATTTTGGTTGCGGGCACATCCCCAGTAGGGAGTGTGCAGGAGGCCACTGATCGATGTTTCTAACTCTCTATCCCTCTCCCTTCCTCTCTGTAAAAAATCAATAAAATATCTTTAAAAAAAAAAGAAGATGATGAAGATTTTAGGTATTGGCTCCCTACGATATGCCAGCCATGTTAGATACTTTACATATAGGGTGTCCCCAAAAAGTATACACGCTTTGAATTATTACAAAGGCAGTATTTATTAAATGCATTTCATTTTCAAAATGGAGCTCTCAGCCATTAAAGTATATACACATAATTTGGGACACCCTGTGTATTATCGCCCTTAATCTTCAAAACATTACTATAAGCATTAATAATCAGATTACAGAAAGCAAACCAAGGCTCCGAGGAGCTAAAAAATGTGCCCAATGTCGCACAGCTAGTAAGCACAGGAAGCAAGATTCAAACCCTGGTCAATGGGCTTTAAAGTTTTGTTGCCGACCCTGATAGGATAGCAATGAGAAATCCAGTGACTCAAGTGAAGGCTACTTTCTATTTAAAGGAGTTGCTCAAATAGAGATAGTCTGAGGCAAGCAATGCAGATTGACACAATGACCAAAAACCTACACTGTGTAAAACTGCAACACCACAGAAAAAGCTTTGCAATTTTACCTGAATGTCTATGGCAATCAATGTAAAGGTTGTTCAAGTTCAGCAAACTTGCCTCTAGCAAAACACAGATAAATTTGTTCTACTTATGGGAATGGAAGGAGAGTAGAGATTCTTTTTTTTTTCTCATTTGCACATCTCCCCAGTGTTTGAATGTTCACCTTCACAGAGTTAAGAGATGCATCAGAGAAAGGGATGTGCCGCTATGAATAAACAAGTCATTCTTGACATGACAATCAACACCCCCTCCGCTCATCTATGTACCATTTTTTTTCTTAAGAAAAGATTGTTACTGATACAGGAGCTCATTTCTAGTTATTTCTTGTGCCCAAGGGATTTAGTCATTATACTTTTTATGACTATTCGGATAAAAATTCATTTTCCAGTTATAAAGGAGTCAAAAGCCAATGAATTTATTTCAGTTTGTTGTTTCTGCTGTTTATGGGGAAGGTGAATATTTTTGACTAGTCAAGTTCTTAAACTTTTATTTAATTACATATTTTTTTCCTTTCTAGCACTATTTCTTCCACCAAATGTCTGTAACTTATTGTAACTCAGTCATTCAAAATCAGATGTGAAGTCAGAAGCATTGTAACTAAATTGTGTGGGAAGAAATACCCAGCGCTGTGATTATTCTTCAAGAAACATTTAGCTTTTCTGATGCCACATCACATTATAATTTCATTTTGCTTCCAAGTAATGCTCACCTTAATTTTCTTTGACTTCACTACTCTAATAGGTTACCTTGGTTCAGACGCAGAAGCACTAAGCAACAAGCTTTCTGGAAGCTTTCAGATGTCAGGACTCTGTACAATCACCTTAACCAAGGATTCTTAAGGACATTGGAAGAGTTTCTGCCTTATCTCCTGATTTGCCTGGGGACCATGGAGTCCCAGAGAAATGAATTTCTGACATACTGAGGTGGATGTGCTAGGGAAAGGGGTTGTTAGGGTGACATAATGAGACTGAAAAAAAATGTATTCTCTACCTAGAGCAATACTAAAAGGGAATCGTTTTTCTGAATACAGTAGGAGACTGTCCTTGAAGTCACAACTATTGCATAGACAGCTCCTACCATCACACACCACCATCTCTGCCCTTGCACCACCATGCTAATTATTTCCTATTTGCTGTTTTCCATTCTCCCTAGACCTAGATCCATTCTCTGCCGTATTCTATGTGTGCCAGAAAGGCTGATTCTTGCAAACTACATTGCCTGGGCCAATGGGAAATCCAGTAGGAAATTAGAAAGAGAAAACCCCCATCGGTGTGGCATAGTAGTTGAGCATAGACCTATGAACCAGAAGATTCAAGGTTTGATTCCCAGTCAGGTCACACGCCCGGGTTGTGGGCTTGATCCCCAGTGTAGGGCATGCAGGAGGCAGCCGACTGGTGTTTCTCTCTCTGTGTCCCTCTCCCTTCCTCTCTGAGAGAGAGAGAGAGAGAGAGAGAGAGAGAGAGAGAGAGAGATCAGGGTTATTCTTGGCTTGGTCATGCCTGCTTCAATCTAGGATTCTAACACTGACTGCAACTGGCCAGGAGGCAAATTCTCGTCCGGGGATGTTGCTCTCACAGTGCTTTGGGGAACTGCTCTTCCCCTCCAGGTTTAGGGATGGTAACACCTTTCCATGTTGCTAGTCTGAAGTACCTCAGCTTCTCTTGTTTGTTACCTTACTCAGTGCCACACATCCCTGATGAGTACTTTCATTAAATCCTCCTCAGAATTCCATCAGTGTGCCTTCTGTCTCTTCCTGGGCCCCTGGCTGATACAGTAATTGGTTCCAGGAGTAGCCTCAAAAACAGACCTTCAGACTGAAATTCTAGTATTGATTTCACACATATTACTTTATAACATACAGATGACTTGCTACTCAGGTGGGAGAAGGTGGGAGGATAACCAGTGGAGGGCAAGATTGGGGAAGACTAAGTATCTGTGTCATTCAATGATGATGATGATAAACATGATAGGCTCCTTCTCACTCTACTGGGGAGCTCACAAAAATAAAAAATAGAAGCTTAGGGCCTTGAATTTTCAACTCAAGATATGATGGAAAATTGAAAGGGTTCTAATCAGCTTTAACCTGATGGCATAGGTTGCAGAGTTGCAATACTGATTAAATCTCTACATTCAGTGGGCTTTGAGAGTTCAGGTAAAATTAGGATTAGCAGTTCACCTCACGTCTCAGGGTCCCACACTTTTGTAACCAGGGTTTTAACTGTAATTTGAGAGGCTTGTAATAATGAGGCAGTGCTTGAAAAAAGTGGAACCCTGAGACTTGAGATGAGGTCCTTAACTTGAACTCTGAAAGCCATCTGAATTTTCTTTGCTTGTTCAAGCAGTCCCTCCAGCCTGTCTGAGAAAACTACTTTCAATGGCTTCATCTGGAGCACTTGCCTAGCAAGGACATTCCCATTCTCCTCAAGGTTAACCATCCTTCATTGCTTCCACAGCCAGAAGGAGAGTTTCAGAATATTCTCAAAGATGAGATAGATTCTACACCAAAGGGGTGACAGGACATGGCCAGTTTTTATAGTCAGAGAATGGAAGAAAGGGCAAAGATGTGTAGAAATCGATTCTAAAGGAGCTAGGCCAAGGAGATAAAAACATGAGGTTGGCTGAAGCTGAATTTATCAATATGGGAAAGCTTGCCTAAGAGTCTACCATAGATATACTGAGTCTGCTGAAACTCTGGGATAGGCTCTAACAGCTTGCTTGAAGTCTGGACTCAACAGTCACCTACAGAAATTAGATAGAAATGCCAGGACTTCTCTGCAACAAACATAAAAGAAATCAAAGGCGAAGGGAACTGGGAATCCTGGAGTGGACCTAGTTTGCATAACCTGCCCTTCTCATACCTTCTGGAGGCTTCAGAGGACTCCTTTCTTCCCCATTGTAATAAGAATAGTTAGATCCAGAGACAGAGAAACATTGATCAGACCATCCATCTCAGAGGGAAGGCAGAGGAGGGTGGGGGGAACGGGGAGAGATCAACCAAAGGACTTGTATGCATGCCTATAAGCATAACCAAAAGACACAGACACTAGGGGGGTGAGGGCATGAGCGGGGAGGTGGGGGGGGACTGTTGGGGGGATAAGGACACATATGTAACACCTCAATCAATAAAGAAAAAAGGAATACCTGGGTAGTGAGCACCAGTACCCTGAAAAAGTACCGTGTGGTTGTCCTCTATAGGCCAGAGATGTTAATGAAGTAGTGAGCTCCCTAATCTCAAGGAGAATGGTGGGGCCTTAGAGTGGTAGAGACCAGGTGACAGAGCTCAGTTTCAGGGATGAGGTTGGCACAATCACTGCAATAAGCCACAAAGACAGATGGAACCCTAAGTGTTTTGATCAACATGGTTATGTGACTGTGGCTAATATTCTTTGTGAGCGTTTTAGGAATGAAATACCTTGTCAGCCTTCTAAGACATTACTTAGTCTACATTATCCGACAAATTCTTTCTCTGGTAGGCAATTCCTGAAGCAAAGTGCTTTAGTGGGAACTCATGGCCTCAGTACTACCCAGTTCACAAACCCAGAGCCTTTTGAGATGGAGGCTAATTTCTTTTAAGGAGTCACCAAGAAATGTGGACACAAAAACATACTGTAAATCTTCCTCCGAATTTCCCTCCAGAAGATCCGTGGCCATTACACAGGGTGACAGTGAACAGAGAAAGAGAAATAACTGTATCACCTAAGAGTTATTAACTACTGGCCACAATTTAGCGCTAATCAATGTGAGCACAAAGTCAGGAAACAAATGGAGTGTTGGCCCATCTCCACCTATCTCAACAGGCTTCTGGTGGTTATTTTTCCTGTTCCTGATTGTATACTTGGAATAATCACACTTTACAACCGGAAACATCCTTATGTTGGTTCTCTGAACCATGCAGTAAACATTATTATGGTGGGAAGAGCCAAATAGAGCCCCTGGAATTTCTCCTGTCAAATAGTAATCAGAAAGCAATACCCTGGAAAAATTGCAGAAACGCGTGTGGCTATCCAAGTTTGAAAGAGGCAGGACAGTCATCCCTGGCCCATCAGTTTGGCTGCAATAAAGGCCAAATGGATGCTTTACCAGAAGAATAGCCCTGAGTTGTTTGGTGCCACAGCGGCTGATCCAGATGTCATGCCCTTACTGGAGCTAACCAACACAGCTACTGGCTCTTGGAGTGTAGTTATCAATCTAGAGAGCAGTTTGTTTTGTTGGTGGTTTGTTTTGTTGTGTGTGTGTTTTACCTGTTGTGAATTAGTAAAGACAATCAGGAGAAGTCCATCTTTATATAAATAGAATTATTATTACTATTTATATAAATAGTAATAATAGAATTACACTTTAAGTTTCTTACCTCAGGACAACATCAGCTCCCCTGATCTCTGTCATAATATAATTCAGAAGGATCTCAACCATATTGAAATCTCAGAAAATATTACTCTGATCCATTAGATTGAGGACATTACACTAATTGGAACTGGTAAGCTAAAGGTCACAGCACCCTACCATATATGTCTAAGTAAAACCACGTGTGCTACTGAGTAGAACATAAACCCCACAAATTGCAAAAATTCTAGTAACCCGTTGGTGGACAGCATGTGTGCATATCCCGTATAAAATGAGCAACAATTAACTGCACCCTGAGCTTCCTACTGTGACGAACGATGCACCACATGTAATGTAAGCCTTTTGTTTTGGAGGAGGTGTATATTCCATTTGGGAACACTGCTGTAAACCCATTTCCTAAGCATCTACAGGACATGCATTTTAATTTTTGCCCAGAGAAAGAAAGGGCCAGGTTGCTGCACTTCAGCCGCATTTATGGCAGTCTGAAAGATGGGCCTAAAAGCAAATACTAGGGAATACTCCCACTAAGCTTTCCAGCTGCCCGACAAATGTCATATTTGCTAGTGCACAGTCACATATGTGATTCAAAAAGGAAGGAAGGAAGGAAGGAAGGAAGGAAGGAAGGAAGGAAGGAAGGAAGGAAGGGAGGGAGGGAGGGAGGGAGGGAGGGAGGGAGGGAGGGAGGGAGGAAGGGAGGAAGGAAGGAAGGAAGGAAGGAAGGAAGGAAGGAAGGAAGGAAGGAAGGAAGGAAGGAAGGAAGGAAGGAAGGAAGGAAGGGAGGAAGGGAGGGAGGAAAAAAGGACTCTCCTATTGGATGGTCCTATTTCTCTGGAGAACCCAGACTGATACAGAGACAAACTGTTAAGGTGAACTCATCTAGGACCTGAAAGGAAGTGAACCTATTTTTAGGCCTCCTCAGACATTTATTTCAAGAAAGCAGTAATTGCTCCCCAGATGTTGATTTCTGCTTTCAGTTAAAATGTATGTGGGGATTGGGGAAGGAGTTAAAGGAAAAGTACTATTTGTTTCTGTTTCTAACTTCCATGTGATGATCTCTCTTTCCACTTGTGCTACTGGCATCACTTTCCTGTAAGCCACAGTGGTATGCTGAACTGCAAATATAAAAATGATGTTTTGGATCCAATAACATGAGCTGTTTCACTGGAGCCGAGATGGATTCTGGCACCTGGCGCCCCTATGACCACAGTGCACCATCTCTAGGAGAGCTGGCAGCTGCCCTGGCCGTGAGCGAACACAAATAGAAACTCCTGAGCTTCCTATCTTCACAGCACAAGCTTGGCTCCCTGATAGTGTTCAAACCTGGAGAACTGCCCAACTGCCTCTTGGTTTTCAGAAGAAAAAAGAAAAGATTAAAATCTACTGAAAAAATTCAGGGACTGGGGGCTCCCTTTAACTCTTCAAACCAAAACAAATGTATTTAACCCTTAAGGTAGCCTACCACAGTGTATGTAATAAATCACTCCAAATTAACAAAAAATGGCAGTAATGTTTCAATATCATTTAGCAAAAAAGTCCTCATGTGGGTTTACTAAGACAGTGACTGCTAATGTGTTTTTGCAACTTATTAAATACAGAAACAGAAGCCATGAACCCTTAATTCACAGCAGGAGCATGGAACTGTTATGATGCAAGTTATTCTGAGTTAGATATGCGTAGACTAGAGATAGACTCTATTTTATGCTCCAACCTTTTGGATACAGGAAAAGAACCAATACAACTTGGCTTCAGCACCAAGGGCTCTACCTCTGTTCTCATTGTGTTGGGTGGGGGGCAGAGGGAAGGGAGTGGGGTGGCTGTGGAATCAGAAAGTGGATTGTTGTTAGGCTCTGGGACAGCTAATAGCTCTCTCGCTCGCTCTCTCTCTCTCTCTCTCTCTCTCTCTCTCTCTCTCTCCTCTCTCTCTTTCTCTCTCTCTCTCTCTCACTGACTGATGTGTCTCCCTCTATTTCTGTATTTCTGTGTATGTGTGTCTGTCTCGTCTCTCTTCATGTGTGTCACTCTGACTGTTTTCATTGCTGTCCCTCATGCCACCAGGTCTTATCTTTGCTTCTGACTTCATGTCTATTATTTTCGCTCTGTGTTTGCTCAGATTTATCTACCCATTTACACATGAATCCCAGTTCTGACTTAAGATCCTTTATAAATTTAGCCCAGCCAGTGTAGCTCAATAGTTGAGCATCAACCCATGAATCAGGAGGTCACGGTTCAATGCCTGGTTAGGGCACATGCCCAGGTTGTGGGCTCGATTCCTAGTAGGAGGCATGCAGGAAGGAGGCAGCCGATGGATATTTCTCTCTCATCCATGTTTCTATCTTTCTGTCCCCCTCCCTTCCTCTCTCTCTAAAATCAGTAAACATTGTTTTAAAAAAGATCCTTTATAAATTTAAATGTCAGCTAGGGATAGATCTGTGTCCCAATTCCAGATTGCCAGGAGAGAACCCAGTTGGCCAAACAGATCATTGATACCAAGCTGTAACTGGTTCTGATGAGTGTTACATGGGTGACTGCCCATTCAGCTGAGGTTTAGAACACACCTTCTGAGAAGGACGTGTACATTACAGGAAATGTGTGTACTCACGTGACTTATTAAGGGCCCAAAACATCAGTTTTTCCTAGCAACTATTCATTAAGGTACTTGAAATATCCAGTTGATATTGACTTTAAGGCTAGTGTCCAAAACCAATCTAGGAAATTATACCATGGGACAAAAAGGAAAGGCATTTAGAGATATAAAAAGAGCCCTTGACATCTCCATTCACAAGGGCTATTGTTCTGTTCCGCCAACAGGCAGGCGGCTCTTGGAGACACCCACTAGAATCACTTCAAAGGAGGACTGTGGTGGTTGCCAGCGGGAAAGGGGGTGGGGGAGAAGGGTAAAGGGGGTCAAATGTGTGGTGATGGAAGGGGACTTGACTTGGGTAGTGAAGACACAATACCACATGCAGATGATGTATTATAGAATTGTACACTTGAAATATATATAATGGTATTCATGAACGTCACCCCAATAAATTTAGTCCATTTTTAAAGGAGTACCGAATATCAAGAGTGTGGATGGAGATCCCAGCCACCAAAGAATATGTCTTTTCCTGGCACCCTTTTCTAAGAAAGGAGCATGGGTAAGGATATCTGCTCCTACAAAATTACACATAACATTATATAATTCTTCCAATATCACTGCCCTCTGCAGTACTTTATCATACATATAAGTAGAAGCACTAAGATTGTTTTAATCATAAAAAATTTTAAAAGTGAAATTATATCCTCACAAAAAATTTTAATGTTTATAGACACAGACAGGATGGGGTGTGAAGTTTGTGCACAAAATGTATATGCAATATTAGAGGGAAGATGGGATTAAAATTCATATGTAGGAAAAGCATAAAGTTCAACCTAAGCTTTAACAAGGAGCTGAAAATTTGGAGATAATGGATGGGGCTATTCAAATGAGGTAACTCCTTTTGGAAAAGCTGGACTGAATCTCTCAACAAATAAAATGACACTGGGAGAAAAGGTCAAAGAAATATATGCTAAGAGTATTGGTAAGAGAAGGAAGAAAAGTTGGAATGGAGAGTATAGAGGGAAATCAGGGATTTCATTTGGTAGCGAGCAAGGTGCTAAGGAGTGGAGTTTGCACAAAGCACTACCTGGAGTTTCTGAAGGGGCTCAAGAGACTAGACATTAAGTCAGCAAATCTGGTAAATTAGTTTGGAAAAATATGCAGCATAAATTGAGTGATGGCATGCACAGGGATTATAACCTTGCCCTGTTATCATCAGCATGGTGCTCTTCAGCACAGAAACACATCTAATCAGCCCAGGACCTGCAGATCTACAGGGCGCATTCCTGTCTCCTCACCTTCCACAGCAGGCCTCACACATCGCCCTCACCCACCACTGGAATTCACCTCTTCTGGACATTGCCTTCCTGGTTCTGGAAAGAGACAGATTTTAGATAAACAGGACACAGGAGCCACTCATTATATCTCATGCCCCCTGCCCTAAACAGAACTCTTCGGGCCTACCAATATAGGGCAAAGCCAAATGAGTCTCAATGTGTACAGGGATGAAAATGTAGAAGAGGCACCTTGAGGATCAGAAGGAGGAGAGAGGATAGAACAGAAAATAAACAATAATGAGAGAGAGAGAGAGAGAGAGAGAGAGAGAGAGAGAGAGAGAGAGAGAGAGAGAGAGAAGGGAAAGGATTAGGCACTGCTCAGAGGACACAGTGAAAAAAACAGACTTTGAGGATGACTTGAAGACAAATGAGAATCACGATGTCAAAAAAGAAATGGGAAGAATAAGAAGGACACGGGAGAAACACTTGAAAAGATAAAAAGAGAGTATGGGTCAGAAAAGAAACGTTAATTTTTAAAAAACAGAAAATAATGGAGATACAAGGAAAGCAACAGAAAAGCAAAGCAAGTGAGCTGAGGAAGAGAATAAGAGAAAAATCTGTATGGAGTGTGAGTCCTTTTGGCCATGGCTGGCCAAGGTCACTGTTACAAATCTACATTTCATCGGGCTAATGAGAGAGAGAGAGAGAGAGAGAGAGAGAGAGAGAGAGAGAGAGAGAGAAGCATCTGCATAGAAACCTAGGATAAGGTTTTGAGTATTGGGTTTTTAGTTCCCCTTTGCTAATCAATTAAAAGGGCATCAAAATACTTGTTATTTTTAAAAAAAATTATGCAGTCATATAATTTGTTTGCATTTGGAAACTAACCACCTTTTGAAATACATGTCTTTAAGTGAATGAATAGTCTGTCCTTCCACATGTGACCAATAATTAGCCTATAAGCCCTAAGGCTGCATACCAGTGTAGCATAAATAATGCATTAATTTTCTAAGAGCAACAAATCAAAAGGATCTTAAAGGAATGAAAAATCTCATAGTGATATTAACCCAGGAGTCTTCTTTCACCTCTTCATCATTAATCTAAACACAATTACCAATGGCAGAGTGCTCCGTAGGAGCTATGGGAAAACAACTTTTAGCCTGTGATCTTGTTCCCTCTGACAAAAGAAAATTTTAATAAAGGAGAATGATAAAATTTTCTCAACAACCATATGCATTATTGATTATGTCATTTATCTCCTATCTAGAGTTAAGTGCTGTCTCAGATGGATTATATTCATGCGTTATGCTCTCAGTGTTGTGTCTTACATGTGATATTTGATGAGTCCTTCTGGGTACCTTTCAAGATTTATCTGTAAGAGATGGTACACTGATAACTTTTATTTCCCTATTATGTAACCAACAGCACAGCATCAATACTGAGTAATCATTTAAAAGCTGAGAGCCGCATTCGCTCCAAAAGCCCAGCTGAAAGATAATCTACAAAATTGTTTACAAGGTTCTTCCCACTCTGTTCTTATTTTATTGCTCAACTATTTAAAATAGGAGTTGAAAAATGTCTCAAAGAGTCCCTTGTGGATATGAAGATTAATAGGTTTCAGATTTTGTTGACGCATATGTGTTCATCTTTCAGAAAATCCTTTCAGATAAGAGCTTGATTGATTGGAGGTGTAACAGTCCATCATGTTCTCAGAGACTGTGACACTCAGGGAGGTGGGTAGACAGAGGGCCAGAGAATCCTGGCAAACAAATGACACACCCTCCATGCTCCTGGGAAACTTTGATGTGATGGCTACCATTTCTTCTGCTCAATCATTTTGGTCTGTGCTATGGACCAAATGGATGTTTCTCCCTCAAATTCACATATTAAAACCAACCTAATGCTCAATATAAAGCTATTAGGAGGTGGGGGTCTTTGGGAGGTGTTTAGGTTATGAGGGTAGAGCTCTCATGAGTGGGATTAGTGTTCTAACAAAAGAGATCTTGATCTAAAGAAACTACATTTGTCGTATTTTTTCTAAAATATAATACCCTATCTATTTTTAAGTGGAGGACTCCTATCATCACTTCACCATTTCTTGATAGACCATAACCATCAACTATTATGCCACGCATCAATACAATCAGTTTTCTTTTGGGTTTTGGGATCACTGCTCTTGTCGCCATGGCTCTACAACTGCCTTAACAGCTTTCTAGTTTGTTTGTTTTTTTCTAATTCCAATTAATCATGGGATGAGACACTGGAGAATAAGCTCATTAATTAACATGTAGATGTCAAATAAGGATGAATAAATCTGTGAGGGAAGTATTTGAATCAGTAAATATCTATTGATTTTACATGTCATTTCCCTATACATGAACTTATATGATACCTAAAAAGCCTGTAGATAAGTATTAGTAACATCTGATATTATGGAAAAAGAAACTGAGATTGGAGAAATGAAATAACTTATCCAACGTTATTTAGCTTTAAAATTGTAGCATAAAAGGTCAAATCCAGTTCTTCTTGCAAATCAACTCTAAGTACCGTGTTAAAAGCAACTTCAGGATTTTTGTTTGTTTGTGTTTATTTGTTTGTTTGCTTACTTGCTTGCTCCTGACTGAGGAATTGCAATGCAAAGTTCCCTAAACATGTTTCATTAAGCACAAATGATACAAGATGTAAGTGTTATCCGGTGAAAGAGGAAAACACTGGATCAAACAACTTGCTTTACTATAGGACTCCTCAGAGATTTTAATATGCTAGCATACTCCATAAATTTCAAAAAGTAGCAGTTCCATCAAAAAGTAGTAGTTGGATCTTGAGATGACCCCGTGTAACGAATACCTCTTCAGACTTCCAAAGAACAAAGTGCAGAAAATAATGTCCTGGTCAGGGAGGTTGTTTGCCAGACCAGGTAAGTGAGGTCTGATAGTCTTGATCTTTGCATTCCTTTCTCTTACCATCTGTTAATATAACAGAGATTAAAATATAAATTCTGGGAAAGCTTGATGTTCATGTAAACAATTGTCTTTTGATACTATAGAATTACTTTTAATAAAAGGGATAGGTAAATCTTTCAGATGTAGTTTCAGAATACACCTATAAGCTATGTCAATAACATTTAATCAGAAAACATTGATATAAATTGGAACCTCTTAGACTGAATTCAGAATTAAACCACACACCATGACAGACCACAGCACTGTTGTACCACAACCTCACCCTGAGAAACGATGCACTGTTCTTAGATCTTTACGGTCTCCATAATACCCAAAATAATTCGATGATTTCTAACTTCACAAATTGCACATAAAACATTTGAGCAATCCTTCAAACCTCAACAAATAATTTTTAAAGTAGCTAAATTTTTTTGTAGTTTATTAAAATGTTTCATGAAATAGCACCGTCTACACTAATAAAAGAGAAACATGCAAATTGACCATCCCTCTGTTATGCCTACCAGCCAATCAGAGAGATATGCAAATTAACCCAACAAAGATGGCGGTTAATTTGCATACACAGGTTCGGAGCAAAGACTGAAGACAGTGTAGAAGGAAGCCAAGTGCTGCAGAAGGGAGCAAAGCAGTGGAGAAGGGAACTGAGCCAAGGCAGCAGAGATGGGAGCGGAGCTGAGGGAGCGGACACAGGAGGGAGCGAGGCAGCAGGAAGCCCTATTCTTGCAGGAATCTTCCTGCAATGGGCCTCTATTCTATATATATAAAACCCTAATATGCAAATAGACCGAATGGTGGAACAACTGATTGCTATGATGTGTGCTGACCACCAGGGGGTGCACACGGAACATGGCAGGCATCAGCAGCAGCTGGCAGAGCACGGAACATGGTGGGCGCTGGTCGTGGTGGGATAGTGGAGCAGATGAGCGGGGATGCCAGACCAAGGCGGGGTGCCAGTTGCTGTCATTGGGGCGAGCCTCTGGTGGTTACTGAAAATGTTTTGCTCCTGCATGCTGCGGTACCACCTGGTGCTCACACCTGCTGCCAGTGCCAGAGCCGCCACTCATACCCATTGGCATCGCCCGGTCCCCATGACTCGGCACTGTCAGCAGGTGCAAGTGGCGGCTGCTGGCCCTAATCGCCTTTAAGGGCTTCTCCACCTACCCCTGCTTCTGAGGGGCAATCAGGGCAGCAGCTGCCACTTGCACCCACTGATAGTGCTGGCCCCAGTCGCTCCCATTAGTGGGTGCAAGTGGGGCCAGAGTCATTAGCATGTACGAGCAGCGGCAACAGGAGTGAGGCTACGAGCAGACCTGGGACCAGAGGCCACAGCTGGAGAGGCAGGGTGGGGCATGGAGGATGGGCCAAGACCTGCCCCTGTGCCCACCACAGTCTCGCGGTCCACAGTTCCTTTCAAGGTGCACTGGGCCCCTAGTTTTAGAATAATTACAGGGAAGGTCATTAGATAGCCCACCAAATGTAAGATTCTTTCCCAAAGCTGCCTCTTAATATGGTTTTGCATCATGAAAATCCTCTTGGCAACATGTTGCATTAACATCTGTGAGTGAAAATTTTGCTAAGCATTTTATATTTATTACCTTATTTAATATTTAAAACAGCCCCACAAAGTAAGTACCTTTATTATTAAAATAATAAAATTGAAGTTAAGAGAGATTAATTAAATTTCCTAAGGAGGCAAAGCTAGGATTGAAAGTCAGGCTGCCTGATTACAAAGACTTTTACTTAACTCACCTTTCTCTGTGATACTCATATTCAGTTACTGCTTCATATACTAAACATATCTAAAATCCTGATGTCCCAATTTAAATCATACAGAAGCCATAGAAGGTTTAGAAAGAAGAATGTATTCTCAGTAAGATTCCTCTGTTTTTACCTTAGCAAGCTTCTTACAACTAAAAAACATCCCTTCATTAGCTATGACCTATAACTAACCTCCCCTCTGCAATTGCAAGTCAAAAGACCATGGCATCTCATGATTTTTTCTTCTCTATTGACATTTCTGCTGTCTCATCAAGGCCTGTACAAATGGAACTTAAGTATAATTAAATAAAGTACAAGCTAAACCCCAAATAAAAACCAATGGAATATATATGAATGGCAAAACAAGCCAGGTCTAAAACCCATGATAGCTTTACCAGATAACTAGTAGATACTCAACACGCAATTCTGGATTTAGTATAAATTAATTTTAATTCAAAAGTCAATAAAAGGGAGGACTCATAGGACGAATTTGGCTTTCAGTACAGAAAAAGTTGGAAGTGATCTAGAAGGGCATCCTCTCAATCAATGAAACCACAATTATTTATTGAACATTTACCACCACTACCACTAAACCACAATGTTTAGAATCCCAACCCTTGAATTATCAATTGGGGTTAAAGCATGAACAGAGAATGAATATGTGTAAGTATGAATATATATTACTTGGAGAGAGGATGGCAGTAATTGCTCAGAAACTATTATAGTCACAAGATATCTATTGCAGAGACCCAAGGGGATAGAATGAAGACAGGTAAATTGTGATTGATTCTGGAGAAGTCACATCAATGGAGTGAAGCCCTGTAGGACCAAAGATACACCAGAGCTGTGGAGCTTCATTCCAGAAGCTCCATTTAGGAAAGGAGTACAGGATAGTGCTGAGACAGAATATTGGGGCCGACACAGCGAGCTCACCTACAACTAATGAGAGCTTTTTTGTGCTCCATTTGTCCAGGTAAGTTGGTGACCCTTTACAATACAAAACACCTTCTGGCATTAGAAGCTGGGACCCCCACAAATAGAATTACAATGCAACAACCAAGGATTTCCCTAGTATCCTTCTCATCGCTATGAGTACTCATCTTCCAACAAAACATGCTCTTCATCTATGGTAGGATGATAAGTGTTTAACTGGTTCTCCAAGAGTTTATTATAAATACTAGTAGTACTGCTTTAAGACACCTAGCATGCAATCTACTAACAAAGGTAAAATACATAATAATCATATTGTAAATTCTATTCAAGAACTTTAGGGTGACTTGCTGTTTCTTATCAAATCCACTATCAGGTTTTTTTATTCTGTCCCTAACAATAGTTCCACAAAATTGGACTATGTATAAATGCTTGATTATAATAGGATTCAAAAAGAAGTTACTTGTGTCACTGACAAATGAGTATAACTCTGACATAAATGTTGGTTGATATTTTCTTTTATATTATAGAATGAATCTAAGGTAAAGCTATGAGGATGTATGTCAGACTTCACTCAATTTTCAATGACATGAGCAAAAATGTCTTTGCTGAGTCATACAGTAGTTTTCAAATACTAGAAGAATATTTTCTCAATTTTATGTGCTATTCACAGTGTAGCAGCTATAGACATACACAATTTTAAATGTAACATATGTTATTAATATTTTCTCCATCGTTTTTAAGCCTAGACAATGAACAACACAATCATTTGTAGCATGTGTGATTTTCATAGTGTACTTCCATCATGATGGATTCCAACCCAACAAGGCAGTTAGCATTGCACACTATTTCCACTATTCATATATCATAGATGTAAATAACATCCAAAACATAGGTAATAGTAAAATATAGTAAAATAATTAAGAAGTGACAAGTCTTAAACATTTATTATCTTTGTTTTTAACATAGTGTTCAATTATACCTTTACATAAATTAATTTTTTAATAATGGCTATTTAACAAACAGCAAAAATTGCTGTAAATTTAACAATTGGCTCTTGAGACCCAGAAGCCACTTTCTCAAGGGAAAAAAATAAAACGTCTCTGAAGGTATAAGGCAAATGAGACACATTTATTTTTCTCTACGTTGGTGTTTTGCCCTTAAAAACATCAATTCCATGAAGAACTGTAAATGTTTGGAAACACTGCTTTTGTGTTTATTTTAATACCTAATTCCATGCCTCCCTATTTCTAAGGGCTTATTTCTTACTCCTAACTGGTCCTCCAAATTGCCTCTTCCTCCTATAGCTCCGCTTCCAGCCACAGAGCTCCCAAACCACACTCCCAGCCCATCTCAGAACATCTGCTTTCAACCCAAGCAAAAACAAAATCTAAAAGCAAATAATAATAATTAATAACAATATACAACTTCCTATACAAATCAGAATCATTTTACATACAAGTGAATGTGAAAACTGCCTGACTTTCACAGAATTAGGTTCAGAAGTGAGAAGGCCACCTGGTTACTTCCTTAGACAATGTGAGTCCTTGCTGGAAATTATTTATTACACAATAAAAAAGAACAGGATGTCCTTTATAAAAATGTTTTTCTTAGGAACTCAAAATGTAAGCCTCTACTACTGACAAGGTGGCATTTTTAGATTAAGCCATGAGAAATCTAGCATGATTTACAAATACAACAGTCCAAGAATAGCATCCTTCCTGCCATCCGTGATTGGCATCGTTATTATAGATTCTATTATATTCTTATCTCACCGTCCAACAAAGCTATTCATTCAGCAACTAAGCTCACGTCAAAGACAAGGCAGAGTCTACTTATTTTCAGAAAAAAAAAAATTGCTTTTGAAAAACACAGTCTCATTGCTCAGACAGAACCAAGAGTGTACATGACACGGTACAAGGTGCTTCTGATAGAAGGTGGTAAGAAATGAAGTCGAAACAGAAGTACCAACTGAGAAGGTGTTTAATCTTCGAAGTGTGAGGTATTACATTCTAGCACTCTCTCTGACTGATACCAGCCATGAAGGGAAAAACTAGCTAAAACATATGGGGAAAGTACACTTAGGCCCCTTTGATGTTTGTGTTGGCAAAGCACTTCAGCTTTCATTTCCAGTCTTTAATAAAAAAGCTGAAGTTTCTGGTTTATACATAAAGGAAGCTAAGAGATTGCTGAGTAGGGTCTATTGCACACACAAAGATGCAACCTTACTTCATTGTGTGCCTGGAAATATTCATCTCAACACATACCCACAGGCACACACACACACACACACACACACACCTTAGAGCTACCTTATAAGCAACTCCATAGGTGCTTTCAATAAGGCCTATACTTTTCAAATGGAAATCTAATGAAATCCTGCAAATGCATATATTCAAAATACTGAGGGAAGTCGAACAGCCCCTCTTTCGCCACAAGATAAAACTGAAGGTTATATGCATGATTGTGATGAGGACAACACAGGTCTCTCTGCCTGAGGAATGATCAATAAAACACATAACTGACTTTCAGCGGGTGAGGGGGGCAGACACAATAGCAGCAAACAAAGAAGGTTCTGTCAGTGATTCATGTACTTCCAACTGCCCTGGGCCTCCAAATCCATACGAACAGCAAGGGCTTGTCAGGGACTGTATGTGAGGTAGATAAATCTTAACATCAGAGAATCCAAGCCCCACATTCCGTTAGTCTTCCTGATAAACCACACAGCGCAGGTCTGTAGAGAGCAAGTCCCTCTCCATCCCTCTTCTCACCAATGATGCACACATGTGCTTCCACACTCCTCTGGAACTGCTACCTCACACCATCCCTACTACGTGCTAACGGGGAAAGCCTAGAAAGCATTCAAACCTATGTGCTTTTTAAGCACAAGTTTACCCAAGACAACTGAATAGAATTCCAGGAACTAAGAATTGGGACCAAAATCTGAAATCACCTAAACCGAATCCATCCAAAAGGAATCCCCTCAGTTGCCTTTCACATTGATAATGATCCTGCTTAGGTATCTGTCCACTGCATGAATCTAGGGCATGCAGTCACGATGATGGGTCACATCTGGGCCACTGTAGGTTTTAAGAAAATTCATCTTACCTTGAGTTGAGATCTGGTTCCCCGTGGTTTTCACCTGGAGATTCTGGCTGGTCCTAGGGAGATACAAGAGGTATTTTTGTAAGTGATAAAGTCAAGGATTTCTTATAGTTTTTAGTTCTAGAAAGTTTTTAGCATTGACATTTAAGTATATCAACACCCAATTTTCAGAACTTATTGATATGCTCTTTTAGAAAAGTATCAGTCTCTTTGTGCCTCAAAACTAATCATGACTTCTTAAATTTTACTGATGGAATTTTTACCTCTGTGTTGTAATTCCTTTCAATAAACCGTAATTTATTGAAATTAAGGTGACTTTGTCTACAAAAGATCAGTGTCTTTTACTGTTTTATCCTATATTTCAGACTTTAATTCTACTTTTCCAGTTGGAAAACTAATATACTTGCTCTTAAATATGGAAGAAAAATAGAGCAGAGCAGTATTAATACCCAGTAATACAATATCCTGGGAAACAGTGGCTTGTCTCTTCCTTGTCCTTGCTCCCTACATTCTCTGGCAGTCTCTTGCCATTTCTCCTATTCTAGCCTTTGCCTGTTTTCATATTCTTCCAGACCTCTGCCACTCTTTTGCAGGCATGTGGCATTTCACTTCTCTTTCCATCTTTTAGGTCCTTTAGGACGTGAATTCATCACAGTGTTTTCTGTGAACTGTTATTGATTTTGTTGTTGTTATCTCTCCTTTATTTTTCTGCCAAGAACGATTAGGGATTTTACTATCAGATTTTCATACTTTTCATTTTAGGAGGACCTAAGCTTTCTTTAAGAGTATCTCATTTTGTGAGGTGCCTCTCTCTCACCACCTCCTTTCCTAACCAACTTTTGGAACCCAGTTTAGTTAAAATGTAGAGGTATGCTTAACTGGAACTACTATTTATTTTTTATGCATCATGAGACATTTTCACCCAAGATTCCTATCACTTATACATTTCAACTTCAAAATTGCTTTATCTCATCCAAACACTAAAGTGTTGGCAGGGCTCTGTGCTATGATTATTTCTGTTAGAATTAGAACTCAGATATGAAAGGATTTTAGGAATACACATACTAATGCATACAATTGAATTAAGAGATGAAGTTACTTTTTCTGACATACAGTAAATCTGATTGGCTGATTGGTTTGATATAAGAACTGATTTTGTCAAATAAGTAAAATAAACATTGTGCATAAATTAGCTAATTCTGAGGTTCTGAGATTTTAACTACAATACATTTAAAGTATCTGAAAAGAAAGCATCTTATGAAAACAATTGACAAATGCGTACCAAAATTAATAATAATAACTATTGAATACATCTCAGGAAAGCCTTTTCGATATACATCCTATAAATTGAGAAAGCAAATGACTCCAGTGACAGGGTAACAAATCTCTTTGCAAGTCAGGATCCAAATTGAAGAGAACCTAATTGAATTGTCAGCTGATAGATTAATAAAAATATATTTGATGATAGATCACCATATGAGTTTTTGACACATACTTGGAAGGAGTTCAAAGAATTGAGTGATAGTACTATACTAAAACTCCTTCCATTTCTATCTCTTCATGTATAATAACGTTTTCTCAGTGCTTACATATATTTAAATATAAAAATACAATTGGCAAGAAATATTCAAAGTGATGAAAAGCAAGGATTTACAACCACGAATTCTCTACCAAACAAAGCTATTATTTATAATGGAAGGACCAATAAACAGCTTCCCAGACAAGAAAAAGCTAAAGGAGTTCATCACCATCAAACCAGTGTTACATAAAATGTTAAATTATCTTCTCTAAGAAGAAAAAAAAAACATATAAATATGAACAATGAAATGGCAATAAATAAATATCTATCAACAACTGAATCTAAAAAAAAAATACAAAAACAAGCAGAATAGAAACAGAGGCAAAGATACAGAGAATATTTTGATAGTTGCCAGATAAGAGGGAGGCTGGGGGAATGGGTGAAAAGATGAAGGGATTAAGAAGTACAATTTGGTGTTACAGAATAATCATGGGGATGTAAAGTACAGGATACGGAATATAGTCAATAATATTGTAATAACTATTTATGGTGTCAGATGGATATAAGATTTACTGGGATGATCACAGTAACTTATGTAATGTCTAATAACTAGGGTCTACACCTGAAACCAATATAATCTTGAATATCAACTATAATTGAAAAATTAAAAATTATTAAAAAATAATTTTATAAAAATAGAAATATAATTGATGCTGAATTTGCTTCAAACAATAACTAATATTTATCCAAGAGCAAATAGGCTCTTCTTAATGATTCATTTTAAATAATATTTTACTTTTTACATTTAGTAAGTATCAGAATTTATAATATGTTTTTTGATCAATTGGGTAGTAATAATCTATCCTATTTAATAAAAGGCTAATATGCAAATTGACCAAATGGTGGAATGACTGGTCTCTATGATGCGCACTGACCACCAGGGGGCAGACGCTCAATGCAGAAGCTGCCCTCTGGTGGTCAGCGGTGTTCCCACAGGGGGAGCACCTCTCAGCCAGAAGCCCTGAGCCAGGCTCATGGCTGGTGAGCATGGCGGCAGTGGCGCAAGCCTCTCCTGCCTCTGCAACAGCACTAAGGATATCCAACTGACGGCTTAGCCATCAGTCAGACATCCCCTGAGGGCTCCCGGACTGCGAGAGGGCTGGGCTGAGGGATCCCCCTGAGTGCACAGATTTTGTGCACCGGGCCTCTAGTATGTATGTGTGTGTGTGTGTGTGTGTGTGTGTGTGTGTATACATATATATATATATATACACACACACACATACACACACCAGAGGCCCAATGCATGAAATTCATGCAAGAGTAGGCCCTCCTCCCCCAGCTGCCAGCACCAGTTTCCCTCTAGCATCTGGGGCCTGGGCTTCCCTCCCGCACCCGGGATCTGGGCTTCCCTTTGCTCCCTGTGGTTGCTGGCAGGCACCCAGGACCCTTCCCTTGCCCCAGCTTCGTGGGGAAGGACGTCAGTCTAATTAGCATATTACGCTTTTATTATTATAGGTATATATATAATATATATATGCCCAGTGAATGAGACAGCGGAATGACCAGAATAACCGGTGGCTATGACACACACTGCTGCAGCCAACCAGCCTGATCCAGGCCCCAATTGGCCCCCAACACCCCGATCTGGGTGGGGCCAGGCCTCTAGTAATTTTCATAAAACTCAATCTAGAAGAATTTTTTTTAACACTTTTTGAGCCTCATGGTCAAAAAATATATATAAATCATTAAATTTTAATTTACACAGCTTTTTTTGTTACAGACAAATATGATAGATGACAAAACAAGATTTTCAGAAATATAAAAATATATTATATTAGAGTAAAAGTTTACCAGAAAAATATAAAGTTCAAGAAAAATGACATATATTTCCAACTAGTAAATAAGAGTTGGTTTATGCATTTTTTAGTTAATGTATCTTGAATCACAGAATTTAAAAATTGGAAGAGAAACTAAAGTTTAAGTATTAAACCAGTCTTCATTCTTATTTGCCTGTATTACCCCAAATAATTCTGAATAATTTTGTTTTCCTTTAAACATTAAATTGACTTCTAAATTTTTCCATCCTAAGCTTAAAAGGTTATCAAAGATGGAATTTCTGTCACAATGTAAATATTGACATTTAATTTATTTTTTATTTTTATAAGGGTTTATTTGAGCCAAACTGATGACATGCTGAGAAACAAGATCTCAAATGCTTTGACATTTAATTTTTTTTGTAAAGTTGGATTTCTTTTTTAAATATAGCCAGAGGGAATCCAAACACTATTGCAATTTGATGCTACTGTCATTCACATCCTTTATCACAACCACTGCTTCTGCAGCATCACTTCTCTTCTCTGCTCCTACTAACCTCTTCTGGGTGTTTCCCACTATGCTTCTGCCATCAAGTAAAGAGATTACCACATTCAATGTTTTCCAAACATTTTTTAAATTATGTTTCTTTTGGATCATACACCTTGCATAAATCACAAACCACTTTTTAACTAGTGAGCACATCCATCCTCTCAAATTTTGGTAGTAACTATGAATTTGCATTTACTTTGTGTTTATATCTATTTTCTATTTACAACATACCTAGTACGTAGTAGATTATCAGTAAATGTTTGCTATTATAGACATAACTAGAGGCCTGATGCACAAAAATTGTGCACTAGCGCGGTCCTTCAGCCTGGCCTGCGCCCTCTTGCAGTTCAGGACCCCTTGGGGGATGTCCGCCTGCTGGCTTAGCCAGTAGTCAGACATCCCTCTCAGTCTGGGGCTCTCAAAGCCCAGGACCCCTCACTCCTTACCGCCCGCCTGCAGCTCCCACCACCACCTCTGTACTCACCAGCCGCGAGCCTGGCTTCTGGCTAAGCAGCATTCCCCTTGTGGGAGTGCACTGACTACCGCAGGGGCAGCTCCTGCGTGGGGCCAGGGAGGGACATAGGAGGTTGGCCAGCTAGGGAGGGACTGCGGGAGGGCTCCAGGGCATGTCTGGCCCATCTCACTCAGTTCCAATTGGCCAGACCCCAGCAGCAAACTAACCTACTGGTCAGAGCATCTGCCCCCTGGTGGTCAGGGCACATCATAGCGAGCAGTTGAGCGGCCTTAGCATATCATTAGCATATTATGCTTTGATTGGTTGCACGGCCAATCGGATGACTAGATACTTAGCATATTGAGCTTTTATTATATAGGATATTGTCTTCCTTGATAAATATCTCAAGTATACTCTATTTACAATCTCATACACATTGTTATATATATAATTTTAAGAAAATTTTCAGTTAATTTTTAGGAGTACTAGTCAGTTTGCCAGTTTTTAATTTTTATTTAGACATTTTTCTTTTCCACCTCAGATTGCTACTTAAAATATGTATTCAGAACTGGGATATTATCTCAATGATTATGGATAGTATATACTAAAAAAAAATCTTCATTTTATGGTTGTAGTATTATCACAGAGTGATTTTTTACCTGATCTGAAATATACAAAAAGTTAATGACCAAGCTAGCCCTGGAAGCCAGATAGAATGGTTTCTTTAGCTGTCTCTCTGGAAAATGAAGACAGGATCACTGCTGGTCCCCTCTCTAATTATCCCTCTCTTGCTTCAGCTTGCCAGCTTTTGTCATCATACACCATTGCTTTTCCATTATCAAAGTTTATAACACATATTCTTTTATATGACTATAGTTCTCATTTTTATACCTAAAATAAAAATAATTCTAAAGGTTGGAAACCATTAATATTATCATTATGTAAATATTAGTCACTGCAGAACCTAGTATATTACCTGGACAAATACAAAAAAAAAACATTTTATTCTGAACCCATGCTTCTTGAAGAAGATTGAAGGCTCATGGTCAAATCAGTTATCTATTTTAAACTGTCAGTTACTCATATTTGCTTCATTTATCTAGGGTGAATTTCTCGTTAGCTTGTGTGTTTTCCCTTGAAAATCTAACGTTTTTCCCCCACTTCCACATTTATTTTCTTATTTAGAAAAAAAATGCTTGCCTCCTTGGCCAAATAACTAAGTCATCCAGCTTCTTAATCAATAAAATATGTTGAGTGGAATATTGTTTTCTTGAAAACAATCTTCTTGGAGACCTGCTGCTATCTTTTCTAAACTCAGTGCATGTTTCTCACCCTGACATTTCTTTTTATAGTATTCCAAGTTTAATCCAAGTTGTTATTTTATTTCCATGCTGTTCTCTTGCTTAGTTTCCATTTATGTTTTGTTGGAGTACGTTCTTAAATTATTTTAAGTTGATGGTAAGTAAAATTTTTTCACGTTTGAATATGTTCTTCCTTTTGCCATCACACTTGAATAATAGACTAGCTGGGATAAGATTGTTAGGTTCAAAATCATTTTTCTCAGAATTTGAAAACTTTGCTTCTTGACTTTCAATATGTGTATATTGCTGGTAAGAAACCTGGCAATGATCAAATTATTATCCCATTGCAAATTGTTTTGTTTTCCCTGGAAGTTTTGAAGGTCTTCTTTTTGTTTTAATCCTGAACTTTCATTAAGATAGGTCCAAATTGGATACAGCTTCATTCATTCTATTCTGTCTTTAATCAACTCATACATTTTCTTCATCTCGGTGCAGTCTTTTTGGATTATTTTCTACTATCCATTGCCTCTGCTCCCATCTTTATGTAAATCCAATTAGAGGTATATTGGACCTCCTAAACTAGCCTCTATGCCTTATTTTCTCTTTGTCTTTATTCTTTTACAATACTTATTATTTTCAAACTTTCTTTTCCTACCCTTCCATCTTAATTTTTATTTTAGTGGTCATATCTGTAATTTATAATAATTACTTCTCGCCCTCTGGTTGATTCTTTTACATAGCAGTCAGTTCTATTAGTAACCTATTTTATGAAATATTCCAAATATACAAATTAGAATTTTTTAAAGTTCTCTTTTTCTTCACATGAAAAATATTATTAGTTTTTCTATTTAACTGTTTCCTTTTATGCTTTTGATATTACTCAACTGTAGGTACATTCTTAATTTTGCACTTGTATTTATGAATCAAATTTTAAGCTTATAAATCAGTCATCAAACATCGACTCCCCCAGGATATTTCATAGTTTTGCTATTCCAAAAGGCTTCTTCATAAACCTAAAGGCCGGCTGCTTATAAATGCTTAGGCATGAAAGCCCTGAATAACCATGCTATGGGCATTAATCATAGTAGCCCTAACATTTAAAAGGTAATAATGCTGAAACTATATTAGATGCCCTTACACAATGGCTGCTAGTGGGAATCTAAAATAGCTAAGCTCTGGAGACATAGCTAAAAATGAAGATCACCACTGATGTGATGGAATGAATAAGATAATTTATCTTCCTCATTCATCAAGGATATTTATCTGTGATGATCCTACCAATTTTGTTCTATTTTCTTAAAATATTCTTAATTCAGGAATAAAGATAGTGGGTAGTAAATAAACAACACAGATTGGAATTCTCAATACCTGTGTTCTAAGCCTATTTCTGCCACCAACCAGCCATGAACCTGTAAGAGAGTCATACCTTCCTTGGATCATAACATGGTGATGCTCGAGGTGCTGCCCATCCTACTATTCTACAATATTAGAAATTTAAGTGTCCATAAATACTTTTTCTGATCCTAAGAATGTATAATAAAATCAAACATTAAGACCATATAAATTACATGTCAATGCATATAACACATTTATATACACCTATTTATTCAAAAGGCACTGTATTTAGTGCTAACAATAATCTTCGTTCTCTCCAGAATGCTGTGACTGGTCTCCACATAAATTTTTTATCCTATACAACATACTGATGAGTTTTTAAGCACATAGAACTCAGAGGAGTACTTGAATTACATTGCTGTAATATTTTTAATCAATAATATGAACCTAAAGTAGAGCTTTTCCCAATGAAACATCCATTTTAATATACAGCTTTTATTTTTTCTTCCTGAATAAATCTCACATCATCCAACTCAGCAAACTCACCTTGAAAATCTTATCGCGTCAGTCACAAGTATGATCCTAGAGACTTCAGTCAGTATTCATTGGTTTGGCTACTATCTAATCCTGTTGTTGTAGGTCACCTTTCTCACCTTAGATCCAATCACGTCACTTTTTTAAAAAAAAATTGCAGTGTCTTTCACATTCTTATCAAGAAAATAGATTTAATGTTTATAATTGACAAATATGTATATTATATGCACAAAGGGGAAAATGTATCATACTTCTAATTTGCCACATTGCAGTTTGATATATGCCAATATTATTGAGTATATACATATTTTTAGTTATTTAATAAGAACTCTTTATAATTTCATAATGTGACATATGATCTGCAAATCTTCTCAAATACAGTTCCTCATTTGAGTTTTTTAATTAGTCTGGGCCATAAAAAGACAAAGATAATTCTTGTTTGACAGATGGAGGAGGTAAGGCAAGAAGGTACAGAAGGATAAATTACAGTTATACCCCAGTGTGACTAAAGCCAATCTCATTAACATTTGCAGCATCTTCCCAGTACCAAATTTTGCGTTATATTTTTCATCTTTTTCTAATGTCAGCTCAACTTTTTCTACAAGCTTTTTTTTTTTTCTCAACTGTTTCCATTTGTTAAGCCCCATAAATCAGCTTTTACCATGTGTCAAACTCTGTGCTAGACACTAGGGCTACAATGGCATACAAAAGTGTGGTCCTTGCCTTCATGGAGCTTGGACCAATAAAGAAAAGACATTAATCAAAGCATCACAAAAAAACAGGCTGGTAGGACAACTGTGGCAAATACTGTAAAGTAGAAGCACCCAGTGTCATCAGTCCCCATAGATTGACCTGAGGCAGAGGGGTCAGAGAAGTCCATCACAAAAGAGTAACCTTTGAGCTTTGTTTGGACAGGGAGGCAGAGTTTACTAGCTGAGAAGATAAAGAGAAAACACATTTATTAGGAGGAAGCCTGGCAAGTGAGGATCGAGGAAAGAAGCACAGTGTGAATGGAATCAATACAATGGGGGAGAACACAATTTGAGATGAGACATGAGAAGAAATGGAGGCCAGGCTCTATGGGGCTTAAACGACAAGGTTAATAAGTTTCATCTTTATCCAAAAAGCAATGGGGCCTGGCTGGCATGGCTCAGGGGTTGAGTGTTGACTTATGAACCAGAAGGTCACGATTTGATTCCTGGTCAGGGCACATGCCCTGGTTGTGGGCTCCATCCCTAGTGTGAGGTATGCAGGAGGCAGCTGATCGATGATCAATGATTCTCTCTCATCATTGATGTTTCTATCTCTCTCTCCCCCTCCCTGAAATCAATGTGTGTGTGTGTGTGTGTGTGTGTGTGTGTTCATATATTAAAAAACCAAAAAGCAATGGGATTTGTGATTTGATTTATATGAAGTATACAAAATAGGCAAATCCATGGAGTATATTAGTGGTTGTCAGGGGCGGGGGGGGAGGGATAATGGTGTGTGACTACCAATGCACACAAGGTTTCTTTTAGGGAAGATAAAAAATATTCTAAAATTAGGTAGTGATGATAATCGCAGAACTCTGAATATACTGAAAACTACTGAATTGCACACTTTAAAAGGGTGAATTTTATGTATGTAAATTATATCTTCATGAAGTTATTATTAAAAAGTATCAATGGAAAAGTATGAAAATTTTAAGAAGAAAATCTCGATAGTATTAGAGTTTTAAAATGATCACTGCCAGAGTGGCTTCAGAGTGGAAAAATAAAACCCACTAAATTCAGGAGTGGAGAAAGGAGGCTACTGTAATAATCCAAGTGAGAGAAATGTATAAAGGAGAACTAATAGGGCTTAATGATAGATTTAGTATTGAGGACTAATAAAAAGTTGTCAAAGGATGGCCCCTAGTGTTCTAGCTCAAACAAAGGAGTGGATGTTGATATCACTCACTGACATGATGGTATTGGAGGATGATCAGATTTTGAAAGGAAAGGGGAAGATTTTGAGCTCAGTCTTTTATTATGTTGAGGTTGAGGTTCCTTGGAGAGATGTCAAATAAAAATTAGGATATAGGGATCTGTAACTTGGAATAGAGTACTTAGTAAAGAGTAAATGTCTCCCATCCAAGTACTAACCAGGCCCGACCCTGCTTAGCTCCCGAGATCAGACGAGATCGGGCGCGTTCAGGGTGGTATGGCTGTAGACCTTAGTAAAGAGTAAATGTATGAGTCTTCTGCAGATAAATTAAAATAATAAACATGGATACAGAGAAATAATCTGGGAAGAGAATTTAGGGTGAGAAGAGTCGGGGGCTAGGACTAACCCTCGAGGAACATCAAATCATTGACCAAATAGATAGTACAAGTCTACAATGGAAAAATAAAAATAAACAGAAGCCAGTGTAATAAGGGGAAACCAGAAGATGTTCTGTCAAAGAGGCCACAGAGAGCATTTCAAAGGCCACTGTGACAGCCCTCACACCACGTGTTGCATGGTTGCTTATCTAGTTCTCCCACTAGATTATGAGTTTTTTAAAGGCAGGTATATGTTCTTACTGCGTTTTGCTTACTACTTGGCCCATAGTAAGCAACCAATAAATATGTGTGGTTTGCATTTGTATGTTGTAATGTATTATTTGGTGGGACAAAAATGTTACATTGCAATCCAACTTTTTAAAAAATGCCTTTGGGACAAGAAAATAGCTCATAATTTTATGCTAGAAAATTTTTGATGCGATAGCAGAGAAAAGTTGTCATCTTTTCTGATTAAACAATGTGGTTCCTCTCACTCCACAGCATAATGCAAGTGCATGGCCTGCACAGAGCTTAGAGAAAATGACTAGCAGTAGCAATAGGCTGACAGCAATTCTTCTAAAGGTAGAAATGCATGCACAATGAAACCGAGGCTTAAATAAAATGAAGGAGTCTGTAGGGCTACAGAGTCAACACATTTTCAGAGCTAGATCTATTATGGAAATTGACAGCCAAGCGACTGAGCAGAAACAAAAATTCAAGGAGGCTGATGAATAAAGAATTTGTGAACCATGGCTGCAATTTGGCTCCCACCCACCCAAGACTCAGAAAGATTTGATGAATTTCTAGCGAACAATATTGTTAATAGACATGCTTACTTGTAGGAAAGGTGTGTACAAATAATCATTAGTATATTCATAGTTACACACACACATGAACATACCAAGGTTAACGACTTAGTTACTATATAAGATGCATACATCGTTCTTTAATTTGATCCCTTTGTTTTCTAAGTTCCAGGAGCTTGTGGAAAGCCTACTGACCATGCATATGATGCCCAAGCAGGGACTTCCTTAGGTTGGACGCACTCAACTGCAAGACATCTTCACAGAGACCATGAGAAATGTGGGGTATGGCGGAGTAACTGAGTCTTACTCAGTGCTAGCTGCCAGCTAATACTATTCTGGGAATAGTAGCAGATGTTGGGAAACTCCTCAGCGGACTATTGGGGCAGTGTTCACTGCTGTTCATTTGCATAATACAATGAATATTTTTGGTGGATACAGAATACCCTAAACTTTTTTGTACTGATGTAAATGAGAATGTTTGAAACCTATTTATAGCTGAACCAAAAATTTCACCTTAACCAAATTTGCTTGAGCAGTCCTTGTCAGTTGGGGCTTTGCGAGTTAAAAAAAAAAATCAGAAAATTCATCATGTCCTTTTCCCTCATTCTAACCTTGTCTCAAAAGTTTCACAACTCACACATTACAATAAGGAATTTAAAGTCTCCTGTAAGCCTAATCTTATCTTTTCTTGCTTTCTCTCATCATTTCATATATTTCTTTGCTTTATCTCTTTTGTCCCTAGAGTTTTGTAACAGATAGATAGATGATAGATAGATAGATAGATAGATAGATAGATAGATAGATAGATAGATAGATATATTCCTACTAGCTTCATTTTTAAACCTTTTAGATAAGCACTAACTTGCTAAACTTATTCTTCTTATATTAAAATTCATCAATAATGCTCCCATTAATATTCCTTCATCACCCTTTCCATTTGTAAGCACATTTCAATAATAATATGTTCTAGACTTTTCTGTTATCCTGCAGCAGTGAGATATTTTTTTAATATAAAATCTTTGTATCTCATCATTTTCTTCTGTCACCCATGCTGTGGATGTTTTGTTTCTAATACTACTAGCCTATAGGCACAGATACTCAATAATTTTCATTTCCTTTTCTTGCCTTTGTCCAAACTTTTTCAGATTATCATTTGTTCTCCAATTTTTCCCAATACAGTAACATAAAAGTTAAGATATGTCGTTCAGTTTATTTTTTTATGTGGAAAACTTAGAAGCTTAATCCCCAAAAGCAAATGTTCTTAAATTTTTGTTCTAATCAGTTTTCCTGGCTGTCGGGTCCATCACTGTAACTTGACAACTACCTTGTGCAGTTACTGATCAGTCTTTCATTCTCTTGCCAAAGGTCTAAATGCAAGTCAGGCCTGGAAACTATTTATTTCGGCCACTGTGGGTCAGACAGAGTAGCCATCAGGCTGCTCTGCACAAATGCCTCCAGTGGAAGAGTCAGCAGGAGAAGGGCTACAAGTCACAACCTCCACAACATGCTCCACAAAATCAGGTCAGTCCGCAACTAGTTTGGGGAAGTTCTGTGTGCCACCTGCCCAAAGATATCCAAGTATATAAACCTAAGACTATGAGAAGTACAGCAATGAAGAACCTTATTGCACTTTCTTTACCCTTGAGTTTCCTACTCTTCTTCATTTGAGAACATTTTTTTGTGTTATACACATGTGTAAAAACTATCAGCATTCAGTGAATCAAGTTTTCCAGAATGATCCTCTGGAAACCTTTAGATTGCAAACCAAGGCTAATCCTTATGCATCTGAGATGAATAACCTGTAGAGTACCAGACAAATCTTCCTAGGACAAGGTTTCCTCACCCTGATTTTCTCCTCAAATTTCTATAAAAAGTTTCATTTTATTAAGCGAGTCTCCATTTTTCAAAGTGCTCTCTTCATACCCAAAATTTGAGATTCTACAGTCAGCACATCAGTGTTAAAATTCCAACTGTATAATTTACCAACCACTGGGTAAATAATTTAATGCCAGTTAGCCTCAACTTGCTCATCTGTAGAACCAATATCAGATCTCCCATAATATAGCACAGTACAGGTCAAAAGTAGAAATTAGGGCATATATATATATATATATATATATATATATATATATATATATATGCAACCATTCAACCGGTCACTATGATGTGCACTGACCACCAGGGGGCAGATGCTCAAAGCACAGGATCGGGCTCCCTCCTGTCTGGATTGGGCCTACGGGGATTGGGCCAAAACCTGCTCTCCAACATCCCCTGAGGGGTCCCAAATTGCAAGAGAGTGCAGGCCAGGCCAAGGGACCCCACCAGTGCACGAATCCGTGCACCAGGCCTCCAGTATACCATATGTCTAAATACCTGAAAACTATTGAATAAGCTATGCTCCCTACCTGGCCTATTTCCTAGTTAGTTTCCCTCTCCTATAAGCCTCCAGGCCTACTCCCGTGGAATCCGCTCACCACCCAGAGGCCAGGGAGCTACCTTGCTTTCCCTCAGCCTGTCCTTGGCCCCTTTGAGCCTGATTGGAAGATGGATCTGCTGTGGCAGAGCAGGGTTGAAGCTTCCCAAGCCTCCTGGATGATGATTAGAGTGCCAGAGGTACATCATTCAGACTCAGGATTTACAGGGAACTCTAAGTACCTACCAAAACTTGATCATCCAATCAGAGGGGGTGAGGTAGGGAGGAAGAAAAAGCAGCTACTACATTTGGGGATCTTGGTCTGTCTATACACTCATTTTGGATATTTGGGACAGTTGGATATAAGCAAAAACACCAATTCTTTCTCTAGTTTCCCAGGACAGAAGGTGTGACACATACACACACATAGATCTCAGCCCAGGATCGTCTAGCCTGATACAGTCATTTAACCTAATGCTTTTTTTGTCCATAATTCTTGTTTAGTGATGTTAATTCCAAACTGAGAGAGAGAACTCTTAGCTTGAAAAGGAAAATAATTTTTGCATGTGTGTTTCAATATCAATGATTTGCAGTGTCCTCTAAAGCAAAGCCGGGGCCCCATCTTACTCATTTCTAGGGGCAAGAATGATTGACATAATTGTACCCATCTCATGGCGTTGTGTGGAAATTAAGTATAGTAATTGTGTGAGCTATGTATTATGCCCTTATCAATATCAGGAGTAACTTATCTAAGCTTGGCTTCCAATTCTTGTTCAGAGAAATGAAGCTGTATTTTTAGAAGATGAACAAACCTGGAAACCAAAGTGTTCTTCCACTGATCACATCCTTTCAATACATTCAGACCTTACAGCATTCTATTGGACTCTGTGTTTGAAAGATGATCCGTTTTCTCATATATTCAAGAGTAACTAGATACCCCTAATCCTCGAGCAAGCACTGAGAATTCTACTTTCAAATGATTGCCTGCATAACCTCTTTCTTAGAAATGATAGGCAGAGGTGGCATTTAATCAAACATGTTATTTCATGTGGAATATTTTTAAACAACAGTCTGTCCCTTATCTTTCACATTAATTAGATGTAGGTTGGCTCGGTTTTTGAATAAAGAGTGCATGAAACTTTATGAATATCATACTAGTTTCATTATAACAGTGATCCCAAATGTATCTTTCTGAGAAACAAACACACAGATGTTGATGGGACTGCCTTTATTAATCTCTTTTATTAAATCTTTGATGGGGCCCTGGCTGGATTGGCTCTGTGGTTAGAGCTTCAGCCTGAGGAACAAAGGGGCACAGGTTCAATTTCCAGTCAAGGGCACGTACCTTGGTTGCAGGTTCCCCAGCCCCAGTAGAGGCACTTGCAGGAGGCAACAAATTCATGTATCTCTCTTACATGGATGCTTCTCTCCCTCTCTCCCCTTCCTTCTTCCCTTCCATTCGCTCTAGAAATCAATGGAAAAAATATCCTAGGGGGGAGGGGTGGGGGGGAGACTTAAAAAAAACTTTTATGGGACTGATTTTTTAATCTCATATAAGAGAAGAAAAACTAATTAACTGTACATTGTGAGTATTGCAGGGCTTCAGGTGTTTGAAATGGAATTTCACCAAGGATATTCTAAAATAATAGATATTATGATATACTGGTATATACAGGCTGTCCCCCCAAAAATGTATATACACTTTGAATAATTATTAATTCCAATGGGTTAAATCTGAAAAGAAAGAAACATCAATTGAGCTATCAGAAAAAACTATGCATACACTTTTGGGGGACACCCTGAGGCAAAAGTAGTTTTACAGTTGCATGGGAAACAGAGTTGATTTTTGTATTATTATTAATTACTAGAGGCCCGGTGCACAAAAATTTGTGCACTCGGTGGGGGGGGGGGTCCCTCAGCCTGGCCTATGCCCTCTTACAGTCTGGGACCCCTCAGAGGATGTCCACCTGCTGGCTTAGGCCCGCTCCCTGGAGGATCGGGCCCAAGCTGGCAATCAGACATCCCTCTGGCAGCCCAGCAGCCCTCGGGGGATGTCCACTTACCAGCAGGGAGTAGACCTAAGCTGCAGTCGGACATCCTTAGTGCTGCTGAGGAGGCGGAAGAGGCTTCCACCACCACCGCTGTGCTGGCAGCCATCAGCCTGGCTTGTGGCTGAGTAGAGCTCCCCCTATGGGAGCACACTGACCACCAGGGGACAGCTCCTGCATTGAGCATCTGACCCCTGGTGGTCAGTGTGTAGCATAGTGACCAGTCATTCCTAGTCGTTCTGCTGTTAGGGTCAATTTGCATATTTACCTTTTATTATATAGGATAGAGGCCTGGTGCACGGGTGGGGGCCAGCTGGTTTGCCCTGAAGGGTGTCCTGGATCAGGGTTGGGGTCCCGTTGGGGTGCCTGGCCAGCCTGGGTGAGGGGCTGATGGGTGTTTGCAGGCGGGTCACAGCCCCTTCAGCATGGGGGTCCCCACTGGGGTTCTTGGCCAGCCTGGATGAGGGGCTGATGGGTGTTTGCTGGCTGGTCAAGCCCCCCCCAGTGGGTACCCTCACCCCATGGAGGTTTGGCCAGCCTGGGTGAGGGGCTGATGGCTGTTTTCAGGCTGGCCACACCCCCTTTAGGGTGGGGGGTCTCCGCTGGCATGCCTGGCCAGTCTGGGTGAGGGGCAGAGGGCTGTTTTCAGTCTGGCCAAACTCCCCGGCGACGGAAGCTCCCAGCCTCTCCTTTTTTTCTTTTTTTTTAATTCTGGGATTTATTTACCTTTTATGATTGAAACTTTGTAGCCTTGAGTGGAGCTCAAAGCTGGCCAGGGCGGGCGGGAAGCTTGGCTTCCTCCATCGCCAGGGGCAACCCAAGCCTCCTGCTCGCTCCAGCTCCATGGCTGCTGGTTGCCATCTTGGTTTGGTTCGTTTGCATATAGTCATTCTGATTGGCTGGTGGCCATGGCTTAAGGCATAGCAAAGGTACAGTCAACTTGCATGTTTGTCTTTTATTAGTGTAGATGTATTATTTTCCATAGGAACAACTGTAAACTTACTTTTGCCCCATTCTAAACATGTGTACACACTTTAACAGCTGAGAGCTCGATTTTGAAAATGAAATGTATTTTAATAAACACTGCCTTTATAATTATTCAAAATGTGTGTACACATTTTGGGGGGAACACCCCATATATGTTTACCTTACCTATTAATATTCTCTACACATAGCCTTCAATTAATTCCATCTGCCCATGGAATAGCCCATGTTCACTGTCACAACAAAGCCTTCTAAACTTTGATCCAGGCTCTGCAATATCCTCCCACCCAAAATCCTTCTGGGCAAGTCTGCCCTAATAATCCCCTCTGCGCTCTTATTTTTACCATTTCTTTGTTCTCAGGTTTTAATGTCATATTTGCATATTTTGTCCTGCTACTAATATTATAAATTATTTGAGAATAGAAAATAGGTATCAAATGACTTCCATCCCCCCAATGAACCTAACATAGTGCTAATGGCTTCACTAGAGCACAGAAGAGCTAGTTACTATGTGATGAACCTCAAAGGTCCACATAACTGATCAGTGCCCAGACTAATCTCCATTTTAAGTCTGGAAGAAAGGTTAGACAATGTCTCAAGCTATTTGAGCTCCGTTTTGTCCAACATGCTGTCAGACACCTGACAAATACAGAGATATGAACTAGGTAATGTGAACCCTCAACTAATTAAGGGTTTTAATGTGTACGTGTTCCTACAATGCATAATTAACAGAAGCAATTTGAGAGGCTCACCCATGCTAATGTGTTAGGACCTGCAGTTGGATTTGATTTCTCTTCTGTGCTTCCTTTGAACTCATTCACACGCCAGCCACCATCCTTTATTTTTTTCTTTATTGATTAAGGTATTACATATGTGTCCTTATCCCCCCACTGCCCCCTCCCCAAATTCCCCACTCATACCCTCACCCCCCTGGTGTCTGTGTCCATTGGTTAGGCTTATATGAATGCATACAAGTCCTTTGGTTGATCTCTCCCTCTTACCCCCACCCACCCCTACCTTCCCTCTGAGGTTTGATGGTCTGATCGATGCTTCTGTGTCTCCGGAACTGTTTTTGTTCATCAGTTTATGTTGCTCATTATATTCCAAAAATGAGTGAGATCGTGTGATATTTATCTTTCTCTGACTGGCTTATTTCGTTTAGCATAATTCACCATCCTTTATACTACGTTTATAGGTATGTCATATCTGGAACCTCTGAGGTGGAAATTATGACAGTTGTTCTAGAAGCAGTGATTGGAAGATAATTAAAAAATAATTAACAAGAATAATTAGCATGGGGCCAAGAGAGGACAGCTTTTGTTTTACAGGCTAGTTTGATGTAATTAAATGTGTATGAAACACAAGCTAGAAAAGTACCCATATATGGCAACATGGAAGAAACTACCTGTTTTCGTTTTTATTTTTTTTCCTGCTTCCTTTCCCCACTGAAGGTCAGCTGTGATCCTTGCTGCTTTTTGAAAAATGCCATCCGGCATCACTCACAGCCTATCTCCATTTGACTGCAGATATGACTGCAACAACTCAAATGAAAACACAGGAGAGGACATCAGGGCCTGACAGCAGACTGCCTCTGGGCTTGTGTTTTAGGTGATTGCTTTGGCCCTGGCTAAGGAGAAAAGAAAGGAAAAGGAAAAGGCACTAAGCGACTACAGGGCTTATACTCATTTTTGCCTATTGTGTTTTACTTTCCTGAGAGCAAGACTAAACTATGTGGGTAAAAGAACAGAGGCGTTAACACTCACTGTAGCCAGTAAGCTGTTTCCAGCACTGATTGTCTTATAATTGGACAAGACAGCGTACAATCTTATCCAGCAATTTCCCTGTTACAGGGAAGCTATACACACTTCAGAATGGTCCCCTGCCGAGAGAACAGCCCTTAGCTAAACAAGTCAGTCAGCCAGGTGGAGCAAGCTTTGCTGTCACCGGGTCCAGGCTGAAATACTAGTCTTCATCACGTACTAGTACTAGTTATGTGGCCTCCAGCAAAATACTTTCTCTCTCTGACTGAAGCTGTCTTTCTTCAAAGTGGTAATAATAATACCTACTAGACCTGGTATTTGTATCATCATTTATTCAAATGCTACCTTCTTTTTTTTTTTTTTTTACAATACTTGTTATTACCAGGTTACTTAACCTCTCTGAACCTGCTCCCCCACCTGCAAAATGTAGGTACCTTATAGATTTAGTACAAGAATTAAATGAGGTCCTTAAGAAAAGTTAGCTACCCAGGCGCTAGCATTTTTTTCAAAATCCACTGAGTGAAAAACTGGAATATTAGAAAGCATCCAAAATACTGACTTACATTTATTGATTTAAAAAAAAAAAACAACCATAGTTATGCTACAGCTATTAGATACAGGCATCAGGACAGTGGCCTGTGTGTATTCCAAGGATCCAAATGTAGTAGCCCTCGGCTATTTTTGTTGGTTCAATTGCACTTTGTTTTGCTTGTTTCCTTATTTTTAACATATGCAGGACAACAAGCTATCTCCTAAGCACTGGATATTTGTTAAGGCATATAAGTACAATTAACACATCATCACACAATTCTGTTCCTCTCACTGGGGAACAAGGAAATAGAATAAATAAAGTGGGTAAAGCCTTTAACGGTGATTGTAATGGTAGGCAAGAAATAATTTGTGATGATTTGGATTCTTCGGATGAGCTTTTCAGATGCAATTTGCCTAGAGAACATTTGAGATGGAAAATGGAAACAGGTGGGCAATTATATCAGAGGGTATGAAAATGGCTGACCTGTCTGAAGTTAACATCACAAAGAGTTTATGGAAATTCATATTAATCATATCAGGAAACTTACAACCAGTAGCCATGGTTGCCCTGGAGTCACTGGATTTTAACAGAACCAGTCTTGGCTTGCAGAGCCTGAAAAGCCTTACCAGGCTCTGTGATATCTCTTAGCATGATGGTTCATTCATGCAACAAGTATTTTTAAGCACATACACTATACCAGTCATTGCCTTCCTGGACTTATAGTCTAGTGGGAGAAGAGGCAGGAAGAGGCTATCGCAAGTCTAACTCAAATAAATAAACATTAAAAAGGTCTTACATAGATTAAAACCCCCAACAGCACAGCCACCAATATCTCATATTAAACAGTAGAGATATTATCAGAGAGGGAGAGATTGAAAATGCAAATGAGTCTCTTCCCTTTAAATAGGAGATGTTTGCCCTTGGTGGTTTGAGGAAGTTACTTTTCCTTGTGAATTTTTGGTACCTTGTCATACAGCATAACCCATTACCTCTGAATAAGCCCCAGATAGGACTGATTGTTCCCAACTTGTTAGAACAAAGAATAATTCTCACATCCTTCCATGTCCAAAACTGCTGTCTAAATATTGCAGCTCAGATGATGTCAACTAAACTTTCATTTCAGTGCTTGGAATATATTACTCAAATATTTATTGACTGACGTTTACAATATAGAAGAGAATGAAGGAAGTGTGTGAATGATGAGGCATGTTTTCAGAGGAACAAAAGAAGGAATACAGAGTTAGGCAGGCTGGCTGCCTCCATAAACTGGGTGTTCCTCAGAGTTCATTCCAATTCTGAGACTCTCCCTTTCAAAACACCCACAACTGTGAGATAAAAGAGAGCTAACAGTTGGAGGGCATTAAAGCTGATTACCAATAGATTGCATTAAACATGCACAGCAATTAGGAACCACTGAAGAGTATTAACATGATGGGCTGTGGCTTTGTGCACCAATCATAATTCTGAATCTGTGAATGCTAACTCCATAAGCAGCCAGCCTTAGACTCTGTGATTCAGGACTTCACGAATGGTATTTGTCAGTCCTCTTCACACCACGCCCTGTTTGCCTGAAAAACCCCAGGCCTGTACCTGTCCCACTAAACGGCTGCCGCCCACTTTGCTAGCAGTCTACTATGATTTGCTGAGAACTATAAGCAGAACAGTTTTCTACTGAAGTCACTAAATTGCCGATTTCTCATCTCACAGAATCTTTAACACTGCCAAATAATCCATCTGTCTGTCTACATTTATCTCTAGGTCCCACTTTCCTCGGCTATTAGTACAAAATCCCATTTAAGTACCGTCTGCCATCATTACCCTCACCATTCTCAGATGACTATGGCTTCCTAGCTTACAAGGTAAGGAAAGCTGATGAAAATTCACTCAATTTCACTTGTCCATCCTGATATCATAGATATCCCCCCTTTTCTTCCCTCCTTTCTTCCTACCTGGGATGGAGGTGCTCCTTGTTCAGTTCATGCTAATCCTTCACCTGGTATCCAACTCCCTGGTAAATGACTCTATCAGTA